>NC_039360.1:161416021-161716021 GCF_003573695.1 Papaver somniferum | reverse complement strand
CCTAACTCAGCCCGTTACCAATCCAAATAATATCGTCAGGCTTTTTCTCTCCACGTCGTGCCACATCACGTCCCACCTCTAGCAAGGTCGACAAAAAGAAGGGGAAACTCATCGAGCAGACACAACGTAAGCACAAGTCAGCAGAGCAGACAGGCACTACAAGGGCAGTTGGTTCTGTAGTCATATGTTTGGATGGAAATGGGAGTTGTTGGTCCGTCCGAACACAAGCAAAGCAGCCACTCATCCAAGCACACGACCGTTTTCCTTCCCAAACGTGGGATAAACTTTTTCTCTCTCTCTTCCCTTCTCTGTAATAAAAAAATGGTGGGCGTAGTGTACACATCAGAGTATGGTTGCTGAAAACGACGGCATCAATTCTCTCATTCATTCATTCGTTCATTCATTAATCAATCCCCAACAATTTCTGTGCTGCATGAGGAGGAGCAGCAGGAGGAAGACGATGCCGGCGGTGAGTTGTGCTGATGGTGGTGTTGACTGGAGAGCGCTTCAAAAATGGATGTTTTTTCAGCTTAATCTGTGAAAGAAATTGCAGATTTGAAAAGAAGAAATGGAGTCAATGAAAGTCTGTGCGAATGTTTTGTGTACGAGTAGCCGCAATAGAAATGATACATCTACATCTACGATCGAGTGGAGAAAAGGATGGGATTTGCGATCTGGTGGCTCCGCCGTTCTCTGCCATAATTGCGGGTAATAATCCAATCCCTCTTTTTGATTTCGATTTGGTTGAATATAATTGGACCCTTTTTTTTAAAATTTATGAATTAAACCCACATTTCCTATTTTTAGATTTCACTAAAAATACCATATTTGGTGATTGGTTGATTTAGGGTCAAATTTGACATTTTTAATTCACTCATATAGATCCTGTCTGTAGGTTCTGTAGGGATGGGGGCTCAATGCCCCCCTATGGATATGTCTTTTGAATCACTATTTTGTGTCTTTAATTATCCGAATTGTAATAGGACTGTCCTTGAGCAATTCCTCAGCTGCCATTTCCATTTTTTAAAGGTTTTTGAGATGCTAAATGATGAAGATTCCGCATAAATTGCTCCAGTGTTGGTGATTTTTTGATTGTGTAGTGCAATGCTTGCTTGCAGCTCCCAGTTGTTCCATGGGCACTGACCTGTTTGGTTGGATTGAGAATTCGAGGAGTCTGTCGTAGAATTAGAGTTTTTGTGGTCAGATATGAGGCTAGGATGATAATTTTAAACACTGTGCTGTAACAGTGGTTTTATTGATAGGGGAAGTTTGAGGAGTGAAATGCAAGATTGTAATTGAGGATTGAATTGACGCTTTTCATGTTGGTTGTCTTCCTGATCTATTTTCAGGTTTGCGTATGAACAATCAGTTTACTGTGAGGCATTCCACACTAAAGAATCTGGTTGGAGGGAGTGCATTTCATGTGGTAAGGTGAGTTCGCAGTCTCATAAGCTGTTGTTATTTATTTTTTTTTGTTCTTTCTCAACTTTTATGTGATGCACCTAAGTGAACGTTAAACGTTGCAGCGTCTTCATTGTGGATGTATTGTGTCGAAATCTTTGTTTGAATTGCTTGATGATGGGGGTGTAGAGTGTATTAGCTGCACAAAGAATTTGAAATATTCTTCTGTAAGTTGAGTTTCACCCCAAAAATTACATTGCGCATGTTGAAACACAGAGAATGTTGTTGTTACATCACTTTTCTAATGACTGTGCTTATTTATTGATCTCGCTCTCATACCTCGGTTTTTTCTTGGTGACTTATGCAGATGCAAAGTCATGAAAATCAGAATGGGTTTGCTACGGCACTGGCACTGATAAACAATGCTGGAGAAATCAGATCTGCCTCCATTGAAGATAGAGTGGACGGTCCTAGCATTAATATGGGAAAACTACTGCAAATGGGAAAGAGTATTGAGGTTGATGGCCAAATCAGCCTGCTTGAATCATTGAGGAATGCCTCAAATGGGCAAATTAAAAGAGGGCAAGTCCCTTTAGGGGAAGGCTGGTCCACAGTATTTTCAAACTTAAATCAAGTGCCCGTTGGTTCATGTGAAATTATCAAACAAGTCAACGGTAAAGAAATGTTGGGTGTCAAGAACCTAGACGAGTCATTATCTCAGACTTGCTTGAGTATTAATGTCGGTGCTTCTTTAGGAAACACAAATCTAGCACTTACCCTTTCTGGTTCGGCTGTCGAAGGAAGGGATCTTAGCACATTCCCATCTTCTTATCCGCATGGACAAAGATCCCGTAATCTCCTTCCCAGGCCCCCGAGGGTGGGACTAGCCATAGGTTCAGAGGGTACAAAGGATGGGGTTCCACAAGTACGTGTTGCAAGACCACCTGTTGAAGGACGGGGAAGAAACCAATTGCTTCCACGTTATTGGCCAAGAATTACTGAAGAAGAACTGCAGCAGATATCTGGAGAGTATCCTTAATTGTGTTAATTACCATTTAATATGATCTCATGTCAGTTTAATTTATGAGCTCTTCGTATTACCCATTTATTGAACAGTTTGGTTCCCTTGACTGATATGTTTAAGTTCGAATTCCACAATTGTGCCTTTGTTTGAGAAAATTCTAAGTGCTAGTGATGCGGGTCGAATTGGTCGCTTAGTTCTCCCAAAAGCATGTGCAGAGGTGAGCAGTACCCAAACTTCCTTTTTTGGAGCTTTCTATCCTTGATCTCCATATCGTATTTTATCTATTTAGAGAAACCTTTCATAGTTTTTTTTTGGTTATAAATCTGTCAAACTCAACTATATCCAGGCGTATTTTCCTCCTATTTCTCAACCAGAAGGAGTTCCTATAAGGATTCAAGATGCAAAGGGAAAAGATTGGCTGTTTCAGTTCAGATTCTGGCCTAACAATAACAGCAGGATGTACGTCTTAGAGGGGGTGACACCTTGCATACAGTCCATGCAATTACAAGCCGGTGATACTGGTATCTTACTTACTCATTTTCTTATCATTGATATTTGAAAAATATATAAGTGTTACTGTTTCTTCTAATGCAAACCTTCTATGCCGCAGTAACATTTAGCCGCATAGATCCTGAAGGAAAACTTGTTATGGGGTTCCGTAAGGCATCAAACTCTGTGAATCTGCAGGTAATCCACACACTAATGTGAGTTTTTTTATTTCTTTTTTTTTTTTTGGTTTGCACTAACATGGGTAATTGACATCTAATTATGGACTAAACAGGATAGTCAAATTTCTGCAATTGCTAATGGTGCCCTTGGCAATGCCTCTTTCTTTCCGGATGTTATCGAGAACCTACCAATAGCAAGTGGTTACGCTGGCCTCCTCCAGTCACTGAAAGGGAGCACAGATCCCCACTTAAATGCTATGTCCGAACATATTCGTATAGGTGGTGATTTTAGCTGGCATGAAACTGAGAAGCAGGGGAAAAGATCAAATGAGGGAATGCAGCTTCAGCATCTGCTGCTTCCAGAGAAAAAAAGGAGTCGTAATATTGGGTCTAAGAGCAAGAGGCTGCTTATAGATAGTGAATCTGCACTGGAACTAAAGCTTACATGGGAAGATGCACAGGATTTGCTCCGTCCACCCCCAAGCATTAAGCCTAGTATTGTCATTATCGAGGATCACGAGTTTGAAGAGTATGAAGTAAGACATTTTCGAAGTTTTTTGTCAAAGTGTTTGTGTCTTTGTTTATTCACACTCCAATATGCTAAGATAAAATAATCTGCAATGTCACTTCTAAATTATTATTCTTTGTATTTGTAATGCAGGAGCCCCCAGTTTTTGGAAAGAGGACTATTTTCACATCTGGGCCAGCTGGGTAAGAATTTCTATTAATGAGCAATAGTGTTTGAAATAATATTAAATGCATATTAAGTAGTTTAGTAGGCTCTTATGCACGTTAAGATGAGAATTTGGTCTTGGTCAATTTTCTTAGCATGGCGAGAAACCCTTCATTCAAAATAATAACCGCATCGTAAAAAGCAATAATGTCAGTAATCATATTTTATTTCTGGCGCATCAGGATTTTTTGGACAAAATGCCGCTTAAACGGTACCATATCTGTATGAATAGGCCGTTGGCCAAGGTCATTTGACTTGGTAGTTTTTTACCTTTAAGATTTTATCGGTGACACCCTTGTGTATGTGCAACATTGTACCCCAGACGGATATATAGCGACAGTTTCTGCTACTCTTGATTTTAGTCATCCTCTCTGCTTGTGGATGCCTGAGAATTTCTCATGGAACGTCATTTTATTTTTAAGGATTGATGTGTATTTATACTCCTAAGGATGCATGACATGAAATTTTTATTACAGGGTACAGGCTCAATGGGCTCAGTGTGACAATTGCAGTAAATGGCGAAGGTTGCCTATAGATGTTCTTGTCCCTCCGAAGTGGACATGTGTAGATAATGTTTGGGATAGTAAAAGGTCAGTGACAGTATACTGCCCTGTTCTATACAAAGTTCATCGCTGTGTTTAGTAGCCCAGTAATGAAAATCTATTGCTATCTGAGTATAATGTGACATCAAACAAGCTTTTAATTAGAATTCCATCCTCGCAGGTGTACATGTTCTGGACCTGATGAGTTAACTCCCAAGTTATTGGAACATCTTCTCAGACTTGACATGGGTATGGTGCATCTTTGTTCTTTTTGTAAAAAGTTGTAATTTATACGTTTCTATTGAATGAGGTTTAGAAATCTTTTTCTTTATTTGTCATTCAGTGTTGCTTTTAGTGCAGAATCCATAATGTAGGTATAAGACTAGGGATTGACTGTAGTTGGATAAATGCATCTTACTAACTACTGGAAGTACCGTTTAAAATGAAACTACTTGCCTTTAGGAATAAGTATAACTTACTTACAGCGATCATTAGGATAAGGCTTCATGTACAAGGACACTTTTATGTCTGCTTTGCTGGAGAAAACCACTAGTATCTAAGTGCTGAAAACTCGTTTAATCAGTTGTCTTGAATACATCTGGGTTCTGGGATTTGTATTAAGGCATTTACCTACTCCGGTGGGTGAATCTTTGTATTTGTTACAAGTTTCTTCTTATCACGTATTATCTTTTGGTTGTATGGTAACTTTGGTAACGAATCTCAGTGATCCTTATGTTACTTTTCCTCACTGAATGTCCTACAGAATTTAAGATGCAGAGTATGTCAACAAGTGATAAGGAGCGACAAGAACACGAGTCTTCTGGCTTAGACACCTTAGCTACTGCCGCGTTTCTTGGAAATAAGAATGGTGATGATAGTGCAGTTGCACCATCTGTCGCGACCACCACTAGACACCCAAGGCATCGTCCTGGTTGCACATGCATTGTTTGCATCCAGCCACCAAGCGGGAAGGGGCCCAAGCACAAACCTACGTGCACATGCAACGTTTGTATGACCGTGAAGCGCCGGTTTAAAACTCTCATGTTGCGGAAAAAGAAACGGCAGTCAGAGAAGGAAGCCGAAATTGCACAGAGGAATAAGTGCAATGTGGAAAGTTCTAGGGATGAAATAGAAGTGGAAAGTGCATCGAGAGGCATTGTTTTTCCTGTTGATGTTTCAGAGAATCGTGAAGCCTGCCAAGCAATTGAATCGGAGTCAGCAAACGAGAGTAGAACCCACATTGAGAAAGACTTGACTGTGAGTGTAAAGAGTGGTCACCTTGACTTGAACTCTGATCCTGATCACCGCTCAGAAGAGTTGCAAGCTGTAGCTGCTGCAGCAGCAGGCATGTCTGAACGTGTGAGTATGGTCAGTCTGCTCCAGGAGGCAAGTCTTCCACTGGAGACCTATCTGAAGCAAAATGAGCTTAGGAGCTTGGTGCATGAGCAGCAGCAGCTTCAAATCAGCAGCCCAAACTCTAATGATGTATTGCCACAGGCAGCTAATGACGGTGAGAGTGATGAACAACCGGCACATGATGATCAGGACGCCTGCATTGCTTCTGAGGTTCCTGAGCGAGAGAAAGGCGCTGATAAAGGGGATGACATGCTTGATCCAGCAAAAAATGATTCATCGTGAGTCTTGGAAGTTTCTTTTTTTAGCCTGTAAATATATTCAATTAATCTGGGTGTCGCCTCGTATACACAATTTTTTCGTTGGAGTCGTCCTCATCCACTAAGCCAGGATCTGACTAACGTAACCCATAATTCAGCCTCCTTATTAGCTATTGTGAGAAAAGTTAATCAGCTCCTGTCTTGGGAAGATCTCTATCTACACCCACCCTTTTTTTCTCTTCTTTATTGTTCGGGAAGTGTTGTTTTATATGAGTTACAGTAGGAGTTAAGGGGTCTGTTTTTCCTTTTGATTAGTGTTTTTGTTTGTAAAGTATGTATATTTGGCATGGTGAGTTTAGTCTGAACTCATCATTTACAAAACCAGTGTGGAAGAGGAGATTTAATAATAAATCTATAAGGCTGTAACCATGTATCTGGCAATTCATTGGAGAGACTTTCTTGTACCCATGTATCTTGCATCGAGGGGAGATGTTGGAGAGACCTTCTTGTTGAAGTGTAAGATCCAGGACAGTGGTGAAGGGGTGATTATTACAGTGGTCATAATCATAATATTCGAGAAGTAAACATATTGCAGCTAGTTCAGATTGATGTAAACCAGAATTTTTGATTCGGTCGGGAGAAATTGCAGCTCATCATTTGATACTTCCTCCAAGCGTGTTATGAAGTGTTATCTATGAGAATTCGCTCATTTACTTTGGGATTTCTTGGACCTCTACTTGTTGGTGCACACACAGATATTGGAAGGGAGATTGCAGTTTGATTTGGTCGCGTTTCTTTGGCTTCCCTTTCTGTTTCCTTCCTCTTGTTTGAATAGGGTAAGGAATTGAACTGTAATATTGTATAGACTATTTCAAGGCAGTAATAGTGAATGATCTTCATGCATATTTCAACCTTAGCAACTTTTTCTCCGCATCTTGGGCTCTCATCTGGTTTCTCACCGCGCTTACAAGACGAAGATACAAATCTTGAAAACCTGAACGTCAGCAAGACCCACAGCAACAACCACAAAATTATAAACAACACTCAGCAACAACTTTTAGATCCCATAGAAGCTTAAACGATGTGTTTTTTGGGCTGGTGAACTCGACTCCTTTACTCTCTTAAAGTCTCAGATACATTGCACTTTTAATTTCATTAGCGTAAACTAGGTTGAGTCTGTATTCTGTAATACCTGTTGCATTATTTCTTCAGTCTCTAGTATGTTTTTAGTAACTTTATTAGTAGTAGTTGTATACTCGGTCTTCTTTGGAAAACACCACTTTATGGGTCAAAATGGAAAAGAAGAAGACAGCCAGTTGGCGGTCGGGCAGTACACCTCAGCTTATGGACGCAACTACTACTAATAAAGAAGAAAATTTGTACTTCTAATGTACTCCTTTCCAAAGAAGACCCGATAGAGTCCATAAGAGTAGACCCGATAGTAGTAACTTGATGCATCTCTTATCCGAAGACTGTTGATCATGCTCGGCTCCTATGTTTCGCTACTATAGATTCATGGAACACTATTCCAATTGTGACAGATGAATCTTTGGGTATTAGTATCATATACCCTCGTGTAATATCTCTTTAATTAGTTTAATAAAATTCATGTTTCAAGATTTTTTTTTTCTTTGCTAGTGTATTTAAAGGGTCTGTTTATCCGTGCATTTTCTTTCTTCTTTCAACTTGGTGTGCAGGGGCTTTTATCCGCCTCGTCGCAATGCATTTCTGATCTGACGTGTGTGGGGCTATGCCACTCCTTGCAGCGATGCATTTTTGATTTGGTGTGCGCGGGCTTCACCTGATCCCGTGGCAATGCATTTTTGATTTGGTGCGCGCAGAATTTTACCCTGTCCCGTGACAATGTATTTTTGATTTGGTATGACGGGATAAATACATTAAATAAGTGGAGAATATATGTAGATTTTATTTATTTTTTTCTTTTTATTTCTGCAAAAAATATGTGTGAAATATGTTGATTTTTTCCCTTTTATATATGAATTTGGAAAAAAGAGTTCATGGTAGATACTCGATTTCCAAATTGAATTTGGACTTCCATAAAATTCAAACACGCTAAATTAGGTTTTACTTTTGTAATTTCTAGACCAATCATACGTTGTCAAGTGTCCCGACCTAAATATTGTCATGTCATGAATTCCAAATCAATATTTTTTCTTATGTTTTTGCTATTCTTTTTACACCTATCACACATTGTCAAGTGTCTCCAAAACGCTCGTTTCACAAAATTCAAAAAAGGCATATTTCGGCTGGAAATGAGGATTTCCTCACTGTTCAACGCGAGGGCTTTATTCGTCTGGGCCTTTAAGTCTTTAAATTTATTTAAATTAGTTTAATTTTTGGTACACTATGTCATTATTTTTTATAGTGGTTAAATTATCCTCTGTTAAATTGGGTTATTTAAGTAATTTAACAGCTAAATGTAAAAAGAATAATATCACAAAATAACTTTTGAACTTATTAAGAACTACAAAAAAATAATTAAAGATGAAGTTTAATATTTTATGCTACATCTCCAAAAAAGAATTATAATGTCACTTTTCCATTTTAGCCTAAACATAGGTCAAATTAAAAAGGCAAAAAGTAACTTTATTAGGTACAGAGGGAGTAAATGTTAACAAAAAAATAAAAACTTTGTATTTCTATTTTTAGGCCGACCGATCGAATGGTCCGAAGGGAAAGAGACCCTTTTATGACCACTTTTTTGTTAAATGATATGCAACAAATGTGGAATTTGAAAAAAGATTTGAAATTTCGTTAGTTTTTCACTTGACAAAATTATCCTTTCCTTTTAGTTCAACTACTATAATTCTTTATATATCTTATATTTTTTAGATTTTATATAAGATATTAAAAAATCTGTTCTTTGGAATTTTGTAATTATCACGTTGAAAAGATTTTAAAAAGATCCACACAATGAATAAAATAACAATATAAAATTTCAAGCTTTTACAAATAATTCGCAAGTGTTTATCTTTTAAGCACAATTTTTTTAAAATTGAAAGCATAGCCATTAAACAAATCGTCATAAATGATGCATAACATATCATCCATCTATACTTTGGTTAAGCATCAACTGATTTTCTGTTGTAACTAATAAAACGATGTATTACCTGTGTTTTAAGGAAATGATATTTTCACTTCGTGCATGTCAAGGAAAGTTATAATTTCGCCCCGTATCAGCAAAATGAAGTGATACCTTCACCCCGTGTCATGAAAAGTGATAGTTTCACTTCGTGTCAATAAAAGTGATACTTTCACCATGTGTCACGAAAAGTGATACTTTTACCATGTGTCACGAAAAGTGATACTTTCACTTTGTGCGTGTCAAAAAAAGTGATATTTTCGCTCTGTGTCAGGAAAAGTGATACTTTCGCCGCGTGTCAGAAAAAGTGATACTATCGCCGCGTGTCAGGAAAAGTGATATTTTCACCCCGTTTCAGGAAATTGATACTTTCAACCTGTTTCAGCAAAAGTGATACTTTCGCCCCGTGTCAGGAAAAGTGATACTTTCCCCCGTGTCAGGAAAAGTGATACTTTCACCTTGTTTCAGGAAGAGTGATACTTTTACTCTGTGTCAATAAAAGTGATACTTTCACATCACGTCAGGAAATTGATACTTTTACTTCATTTCAGGAAAAGTTATACTTTCACCTTTTTAATTTGGCCTATTTGTAGGAAAATATTAAACTGTGAAAGGATTTATTTTTCTGAAACAGAGGTAGCATATGCCTGAAAATATCATTCCAACAAAAAAAAGATGCATAACGAAGTATAGAGCCACCACAAAGGATGCATAACAGTTCATGCAGTCGTGTTTAGGTTTATATATCCACTAATTAGATTATGCAACCATTAAAACGATGTATATGCCTTAAAATAATATTAAAAGAAAGGATGTATATAACATATTATGCAATTAGGGGTGTTTCATTTTCTTTTTCGACCGACCCTCTCCACCGTGGAACTGGTGTTCTAGTATCTAATAAGACACTAAATTATAATGACAGTATTAGTTTTCATTGATGCTTATGAAAACCCTACAACTTCTTACTGGCTTGAAATGGCTTTTGCTCTGAATGACATTGATTTTTACAGAGTATGTGGAATTCTTGATTATCCTGGCCCTCTCTGTGAGGAAAAAGAAACTAAATCTCAAAATACTTCTCATAATAACCATCCTTCTAACCTCAGTAACTCCTATCCATCTTCTTCCAACACCCCAAACAATTCCAATACCAATAGCCTTCAAAAACCTATCAAAATAAGGCACTACTATGACAAGGATGATATTGAAGAGTTTGCTATCAAAATAAGGATAGCACAAAGACATATTCTTCTCAAAAATAGTTCTGAGGAACTTGATGGTCCTGAGGATTATATCATCTTCAAAGCTGGTCTGCACCAACCCATCAGTATAAAAATTCCTACTACTAACAATGAAGTTATTACCTACCAAAAGAAGCACAAAAAATTCATTTAAAGCAATAGGAACAAGGATAAACTGTTGAAGAAGAAAGACATATACATCAAGGCTGCAACTAGGAAACATCACTCTACTACTGAAGCTGGAGTGGAAACTATTATCATCTCTGAGAATGTTATCCCAAAAGCTAATAATACCCATAATTACCCATACCCCAATAATGTAGATCCTAATGTCATTGAAACCCTACCTTCTTTGGATGAAATACGAAACCAAATCAATGAGGATTTCAACAAACAGAAAAACTGCTCTGGGAAAGAAGAAAGTTCAAACTTAAGGATGTTGATACTAATTTTCACCCTCAGTTGATTGATCCAAAAAGAAAGCTCTTCATCTCCCCTACTCCCACTGGTCATCCCTTCCATCACTGGGACCAAACTCAACATACCAAGAAAAGCAACACCCAAATCATACAAATGGAGGAGGACCATCTGAATGACATGACTACTGGCAGGCTTGAGGGATCTAATCCTTTCTTAAATCCTCAGGTGATGGACACATTTTTGTGTCTAATTTGATCTCAATACTATATGTTGTTGGCACTCGAATTTGTATTAATTTCGGCATTTTATGTGTGTGTAGGTATTTTTGGAAAATAAATATTTTTTTGGAAAATCATCTCGAAAAGTTGTTATCGGCACCTAGAGGAACGTGTTATTCGGACTCTCATCGTTGGTTAAGGGTAACCCATTTCCAGGGAAACTACTATTGGCAGACCCGTACATGATAAGGGGAGGTCATCTTCTCCATTTGAATTATATTTTTGGAGGGAAAATGTAGCAGCAACTGTCCAGATTCGGATTTGTGATTTGGACGGGATTTAATGAGATTCAATTTCTGATTCTCATGGTTTAGACCTGTTTTGGGTACGCAATGCTGGTATGGGTCTTCGGTTGAGTTAAATTGGGCTGTATAATTGTTGGGAAGCAAAACAGGAAGCAAGATCGGGTTTCTCTTGCATTTATTCCGTGTGAATTTGTGGAGTTATTTGGCGAGATTCTTCGGTGTTTGGATTGCTTTGACCCTGTTTTATCTAAACAGGGGAGGTATGTGTCTTGAATTTGAATATAAAGAAGATTCACACGAGATTAAGCAAAACAGAGGAAGATACGTATCTTGAGGATATCTCGGGCTTTTGGTTGATTGTTCTGGAAAGAAATCTTGCGGAAGAAGCATGTTCGGTATATTCTGAGTAGTGTTGCGTTGAGTGGGTGTGTGATTGACACCTACAGGCGCATGTAGAAGAGAAACAAATGGAATTATTCCCGAGCGTTAATGAAAAGATTTGGAAGATTATTTGCATTTACAACTAGATATATGGGTCCTGTGAGTATAAATAGAGTGGACTGAATTCAGAGAAGAGGATGGAGAGTTAGGGGAGTGACTGGGGGCGAGAACAGAACGAAGAAAAAGAAGTTGAAGAGATTTCTGCACCTGCAAGAAGAGAAGAAGACGAAGAACAATAGGTGCCAAAGCCTGTCGTTAATAAACCTTGGTTTATTCACGGTTTTGAAACAGTTTTTGCAGCGACATATGAACAGTGACAACAACAATATCCTGTTATCGTATTTTGTAACAGCTCTTTGCAACAATTGTTCAGAAGTGTAATTGTAACAGTCGATTCTGTGACGCCTTAAAAGCGTTGCGAACCTCTGCTTTGTTAGTTTTTCAATAAAAACACATTTTGAGCCATGAATAAATATTTTAAGTGTGTTTTCGACGTGATGAGCTAAACCCTATCATTGGGACGATGGAGGAAGTTGTTTTTCACCATGCGGTAATTAAATAAATTCTTTTATAACTATTTGCATAGAAATTTGATTGTTTTATGATTTCTATTAATTATTTGTTATTTTGTCTGATGTCGCATGCTTAGTTTTAATTACTTTTGATGTGTCATGCTCACAACTTACAACTAACGTTTTACGAAATCTACTTTGGAAAAGAATAGACTTAATGTTTCTTTTATTCTGAGCTATAATTGCCTAGGATTAATTTCTGAACCACTTGAATATGAAAAACAGTGAAATCCTGAGTCTCAGTAAATTCTTCATCCCGTGACATATTGTGTATATTTTCTTATTTTTAATATTTTCCATTGTTTAAGCCTAAAATCAATTTCAATAAAGTCCGAGTGAACGACAACCTTATTTACCACTATTCAAAATTCGATCAATTTTTGGCGCCGCCATCTTTAGGCTAGAGTTTTTAGATTTTTTTTTTTTTTAGGTTTTTATTTTATTTGTGCTTCTTTACGTTTTTGGGTTTTTGTCTTTTCCTTTCAGATTTTGGAATTTGGAGCGAAAGAAAATTTTGCCAAAGCTTTTGGTGAATACTTAAAGACTTGGAGTAAAAGGCTAATCGAAAAGAGCGAAAGAAGAAGATTTTTTTTATTTTATAAAAAAAGAGGGAATTTTTTTTTTTGTAGATGTTTTTTTTCTTTTGCACTTTATTTTTTTGGACTTTAAACTTTGGGACATTATTTTTAAACCCTACGGAAGGGTAGTTTAATAAACTGTGTGCAGACAAGGACGACGATTACGATATCGTTTCGGCCCCTTGGGTTCGTGCATGACATATGAGTCGTGGCCCAAGTCGATTACAAAGGTTCATCCCCCGTCTGGTACGGAAGGTAAGTTTGTCGAAAAACTCGCGAATCCCATGTCAGCGAGTCATTGTATTCCTTGTTTGCATATATGTCGAGGAACTGAATACGGCTGCTTTAATTTCCTAGTAAAGGGGAAGGCCTGGCCATACAAGATAAGGGTTCATATTTCGTCACCGTTCTCTTCTTGCCCGCCTTAGGAAAACGACACCAAACGCGAACCTAAGCCTAAAATTTTGACTAGAACGAGACTGATAGGGTAAGAAGCACACCCACAGGTCGTACGAGCAAAACGATCCTCCTATTTCTCTAGAAGAGTCTCTCAAGAGTTTCAATGAGTCAACACAGAAGTTTCACTTATTTATGAAACAGACTTATAATATTCTGCATCCAGAAGAGTCCGTAGAGCAGTCAACTAAGATGTCTCTAGAAGAGTCCCTCAAGCATTTTAATGAGAGTACAAATAGGATTATGGAAAATTTTGCTCAAGATAGTCTTAACTTCCAATATAGTGTTCCCAATACCACCCTTGAAAATAAGGATAGTTTTTATTCACATAATCAAGATGACGGGGTTAGAATTGGTAACACTACTAGTTTAGATGAGGTTCAACCATTTTCATATTATTATAATGATGATTATGATGAGGATAGTGTTGATGAAGAATCAGATACATATAAGCATAGTGATCAGGAATTTGTTACTCCAATTGAGCTTCACAATAATAATATTATTTCTAGTTAAAATCCAAATAATTTTAGTAATTATTCACCTATTCAAAAGGACGATGATTTGATTAGAAGTATCCCCGTTTTAGAAGATGTAGTATCTCCTTTTTGCGAAGCCAATAATGGTTTAGAGGAAAGAGTTTGCCCTGAGAATATTGTTTTAGAGTCTAGCGAGTTAAAAACACTAGTCTTAGAAGAAGATAAACTCGTAGAGATAAGTGAGGATGCTGATTGTAACTTAGAAGAATTAATTGACTATTTTCAAGAATCCGATGATCTAGAAATTAGTAAGATTGTGACTAGTCTATCTAGAAACACTGAAAACTCTAAGTTTAGGGGTGATTATCACTTTCCTAGTGCCTTACCTTTAACTCTCAGAAAGTCCCTTCACTTAGGACTTGATATATGTGCCTCAACCATTGTGCCAAAATACCTTCATATTAGATCTCCTGAACCTAATAATTTCCAGGAAGAAGTTCAGTTGTTAGAAACCCATCCTCTGGTTGATGTGGTTTAACCAGGAGATAGTACCCAAGTTGACTTTGTTTTTCCACCAAATATTTTTCAACCAATTGTGGGAACATATAAGTTTCAGATGTGTCAATTATTGATTTTTGAGACTAAACCTAATTACTTTAGGAGATTAGGGTCGACACATTTGTTTAAGGAAGACCACCACGTTCATTATGGTCAGCTTTGTAAGTCAAATTTGATTGAATTAGAGGATCCACAGTTATTCAGGTTACTTTTATGTGCTTCTAAATTCTTAGTTGAGTATTTCCAGACTCTACAACCTGACCTTCAGGATCCTGCCTTTGAGGAAGTCCAGCCGATGAAAACCTTTTATCTAGACCCAGTTATAGAACCCGAACCTGAACACAACTAGATATTGTTATCTTAAAGTTAAGTAAGGGTATGTTCGGTATCTTCATGGTCTGTCGCGATTTTCTCTTAGTTTGGGTAACACTTTTTGATTCAGATGACCCGCAATTATTCCGGCTGCTGATATATGATTATTCGTGGTGCCTAATCCTTTCTTAGTCTCGCTGAAGACTTTAGACTTAGCACTTCCTGGGAGGTAACCCATGTTCTTGCAACACGGTAATATCTTTCCTTAACTCTTTTGCTTCAAGTGGTAACGATTTCTCCTTGTTCATGCTTTTAATTTTATCTTTAGAACATTGAGGACAATGTTAGATTTAAGTTTGGGGGTATGGGAGAAACTTTTAGTTGCAATAAATAAACTCCAGACCCTAGAAATTTATGCTTATTAAGATTGGCACTAACCAATCTAAGTGGATGGAAACATCTTGGTTGTAGGAGTTGAGGAACCAATCTGATTAGATGGAAACATCTAAAGAGTCTATTCATAAAAGCACAGAGTCAGGTGTTAGAATTTAAAAAAAATATGGTAGTTTCGCCATATCTCGTTCAATAGTAATCCTTCTGTTTTTATTTTTATTTAAGTGATTTGATGGGGCACACGCTTCAAGTTGTTACCTTTGCTAAGGTGAAATAGAGTGATTGAGATACCAATAAAAAAAATGGTAGTTTCACCATATCTCGTTGAATACTAATCCTTCTGTTTTTATTTTTATTTAAATGATTTGGTGGGGCACACGCTTCAAGTTGTTACCTTTGCTAAGGTAAAATAGAGTGATTGAGATACCAAAAAAAAAAAAAAATGAGACCAGACCATCGAACCAACCGGAATAAATTCAATAAAGTCGACCACTGGAGCCCTTTTATATGCCAGTTGTGTTGACCTAGAGTTAGGTTTATCGCCACTGGTCCCCTTGTATATGCCAGATGTGTTGATATTAGTCAGACCGATATCTTATTCCATTAGGATAGGTACACCTTGGCAGAGGCCTTCAGACAGATACGGGAAACATCGTTCACTTTAAACCATCTCTTTATCCATCTTCTTAATCTTTCCATGTGATTGGTTGACTCCGGTTATGATGTCCAGAAACTATCTGAGTAGAGCTCTGTCACTTATATATGAATTTTAGTATGCTTGAGTGCAAACTCGTGTACAACAATTGGAATTTCCCATCAGATTACTTCCTCCTGTAGTCAATGATTGTATGCCAACCAAGGAGATTCTTTAGTGCCTTCCAAGGTTCTGCGTAGATAGCTAGGGTATGGAGTAAAGGTTTTGTGGGTACACCTCTGGTAAACCCTCTGGAGACAACACTCCGCCGCTAGGGCCACCTAGTGAGTTTGAATTTTATTTTCTAGAATAAATTTGCTCGAGGACTAGCAAATAATAAGTTTGGGGGTATTTGATGGACACATTTTTGTGTCAAATTTGATCTCAATACTATATATTGTTGGCACTCGAATTTGTATTAATTTCGGCGTTTTATGTGTGTCTAGGTATTTTCGGAAAATAAATATTTTTTTGGAAAAATTAGCTCGAAAAGTTGTTATAGGCACCCGGAGGAACGTGTTATTTGCACTCTCATCGTTGGTTAAGGGGTAACCCATTTCCAGGGCAACTACTATTGGAAGACCCGTACATGATAAGGGGAGGTCATCTTCTCCATTTGAATTATATTTTTGGCGGGAAAATGTAGCAGCAACTGTCCAGATTCGGATTTGTGATTTGGACGGGATTTAATGAGATTCAATTGCTGATTCTCATGGTTTAGACCTGTTTTGGGTATGCAATGCTGGTATGGGTCTTCGGTTGAGTTAAATTGGGATGGATAATTTTTGGGAAGCAAAACAGGAAGCAAGTTCGGGTTTCTCTTGCATTTATTCCATGTGAATTTGTGGAGTTATTTGGCGAGATTCTTGCGGTGTTTGGATTGCTTTGACCCTGTTTTATCAAAACAGGGGAGGTACGTGTCTTGAATTTGATTATAAAGAAGATTCACACGAGATTAAGCAAAATAGAGGAAGATAGTATCTTGAGGATATCTCGGGCTTTTGGTTGATTGTTCTGGAAAGAAATCTTGCGGAAGAAGCATGTTCAGTATATTCTGAGTCGTGTTGCATTGAGTGGGTGTATGCTAGACACCTACAGGCGCATGTAGAAGAGAAACAAATGGAATTATTCTCGAGCGTTAATGGAAATATTTGGAAGATTATTTGCATTTACAGCGAGATATATGGGTCCTGAGAGTTAGGGGAGTGAATTGGGACGAGAACAGAACAAACAAAAAGAAGTTGTAGAGATTTCTGCACCTACAGGAAGAGAAGAAGATGAAGAACAATAGCTTCCAAAGCCTGTCGTTAATAAACCGTGGTTTATTCACGGTTTTGCAACAGTCTTTGCATCGACATATGAACAGTGACAACAAAAATATCTTGTTATCGTATTTTGTAACATCTCTTTGCAATAATTATTCAGAAGTGTAATTGTAACAGTCGATTCTGTGACGCCTGAAAAGCGTTGCGAACCTCTGCTTTGTTAGTTTTCTTCAATAAAAACACTTTTTGAGCCATGAATAAATATTTTAAGTGTGTTTTCGACGTGATGAGCTAAACCCTATCACTAGGACGATGGAGGAAGTTGTTTTTTACCATCCGGTAATTAAATAAATTCTTTTATAACTATTTGCATAGAAATTTGATTGTTTTATGATTTCTATTAATTATTTGTTATTTTGTATGATGTCGCATGCTTAGTTTTAATTACTTTTGATGCGTCATGCTCACAACTTACAACTAATGTTTTACGAAATCTATTTTGGCAAAGAATAGAGTTAATGTTTCTTTTATTTTGAACTACAATTGCCTAGGATTAATTTCTGAACCACTTGAATATGAAAAACAGTGAAATCCTGAGTCCCAGTAAATTCTTCATCCCGTGACATATTGTGTATATTTTCTTATTTTTAATATTTTCCATTGTTTAAGCCTAAAATCAATTTTAATAAAGTACGAGTGAACGACAACCTTATTTACCACTATTCAAAATTCGATCATCAGGTAAGTTTATTCTTGTTATGATCCCTTTATTTAAGTATAGTATAACTATCCATAATACTTCCATGCTTCTTAGTATCACCTACTTACGATATATAATTATAATTTTCACCTATCCTACTGTTTCTTATTTCTGGCAATTTTACTTTATCTTGTCATGGAATTGTCAAAGATTAGGCCATCCAAACACTAGTAGACACATGAACAATATGTTAAATAAGCATAACCCTGACATATTCTTCTTATCTGAAACCAAAAAACAAAACAGAAATTTAGAAGCTATCCTTAGTAACATAGGAGTCACAAACTTTTTGTTTAATTGAGTCTAGGGGCAAATCCAAAACTGCAGGTGGCCTTGTATTAGCTTGGAAAACCAACCTAAATATCATTATACAGGGCTTCTATAACCATCATATTAGTGCTACTGTCTACCCTAATGTTGGGGAACCTTGGTTATTCACAGGATACTATGGCAGTCCTTATACTACTCTAGATAAAGTTCACTCCTAGAAATGATAGAAAACACTAACAACCTTAAAGACTCAACCACTTACAAAATCATATCCAAACTGCTTTCTCAAAGACTCAAGCCTCTTCTACCCAAACTCATATCGCCATTTCAATCTTCTTTTATCCATGAAAGACAAATCTCTGACAACATATCCATTGCTCATGAACTTATCCACCATATGAACACCATAAAAGGGAAAAAAGGAGATAATGGCACTATGTGCATTAAGATTGATATGGATAAAGACTTTGATAGGGTCAACTGGGAATTTCTTATCAAAGTTATGACTCAGATGGGTTTTAACACTCAATGGTGCAATCTAGTGCACCAATGCATATCTACCACCAACCTTGATGTGTTGGTTAATGGTTCTCCTGGTAAATTCTTCAAACCTACTAGAGGTCTAAGACAAGGATATCCTCTATCACCATATCTAATTCTCTTTTGCATGGAGGCCCTCTCTAGATGCTTGATCTCTGCTGAATCTCAAGAGCTCATTCATGGAAATAAAATATGCAATGAAGCACCTGCCATTAACCATCTTCTCTTTGCTGATGACAGCATGATCTTTTTCAAATCCAACATGAAAGAATGCAATAATGTCATCAATATTTTCCAATATTTTGGAAAATCCTCTGGGCAGTTGATCAATTTTGCTAAATATGGAATCTTCTTCAGTAAAAGCAATGCCCGGACATTGCAGACATCATAAGTGAGGCTATGTATGTTCAAAGAATTAGCTGACTGACAGTTACTTGGGCTCCTCTCTCTTCACCAACTGAATCAAGATTCAAACTTTCAAGCCTTCTGTAGAAAAACTAAAACACATATTTGCAGGATAGAAAACCAATCTATCAACAGCTAGAAAAGTCACTCTCATCCAAACCTTCACTTCAACCTCTAACATCTACCAAATTAACTGCTTTAAGATTCCAAAAGATACTTGCGAAGAGATAAATGTTATACAAAGGGACTTCTTCTGGAACAAAGATCAAGACAAATCTAAAGGTATATTCTACATTGCTTGGGATATTGTCAACAAGCCAAAGGAACTAGGGGGATTGGGTTTCAAAAATATGGAATATTTCAATCTATTTATGATCCCGAAAATTTCTTGGAGATTAATTGAAGAGCCAAACTCTCTATGGAGTAGTACTATGAAGGCAGCTCACTTCTCAAACAAAGAAGTTATCAGAATGGATACCAAACCAAAAACAGATCTCTCTTACAGGGGTTGAGAGGTCAACATAAGATTAGAAACAAAACCAAACACAAGAGCGGAAAGATGCTACAGGGAAAAGAATAAAAGATTATCTTTTGCTAAAATACTTAAAACTTAAAAGCCGATTTGAAAAGACAAAGGAATAAAACAAAGAAGATTTGAAAAACAAGAAGTTCTTAAAAACCAACATCTTTGAAGAGATTAAAGATGCGTTTTTAAAATACAGAAGTTTTAGAAAACCAATTTTCATTGAAAACGAAGATCACTTCTTATATAACTAAGAAGAGTTTTGAAAACAAAACAAGAAAACAATTTTTGGGCGGACCAAAAAAAAAAAAGAAAGCAAAGATTTAGGAAACAAAAGATCATCAGATCTAAAACATAAAACCCTTACAAGCTTAAAATCCTTTCCTAGTACCCTGTAACCCCGAGAAAGCTCTCTTATCTCACAGAGAAAAAAATAGAAAGATTGGTACAAAAACGGAACCGCAAACAAATAAAAAGTAGATCCTTACAAATCCCTGTCCTAATTCCCATCTCACGTCTTCGATTTAGCCTCCGGCAAATCCCAAAGGGTTTACTCAGAAACCGCCGTCCAAGCTGATTTTTTCTTTTTAGGGTTTTACAATTTTTGAGGGGAAAGTGAAACTTTGAGTGAGGGGGTCTTAGATTGTAGTTGCGCCGTGGTTTTTCCCCCCTCTAATTACTCTTCTTGTTATTTTATTAAAGATTTTAAACTTTTCAAACCCCATCTAGACTGCCAATACCACGTGCATCACGCATGGTACATTGCTTTCTCTCAATAACTTACGTACCTCCATTCCCCAAAGGTCCAAAACAAAAATATAATAATCAAAGAAGATCGAAATGACAAAGTTCAATCTTCAAGAATTTATTGGCTTTTTCTCCATAACTCAATCAACCATTATAATGCATCTTGATCGTTCTTTCGATCAAGAAAATGCAACAATTGAAAATAAAATAAAATAAAGAATAAGATAAATTATCATTTTTTTTGACATGATCTTCAAATTTTTTGAAAATTAAATAAATTGAAAAGGAAAAAAGTAAATAAAAACTCATTACATCTTATATATAATCAATTATTTATGTAAAATAATTAATAATATATCTCAAGGCGCAGGAAACTGAACAGAAGAAGAAAAATATCAAACAGTTGGGTAAAGGTGGATGGGCAGCCGTGGCTTGGCAAGAGCACAAAGAGGTTTGGCCAAGAACAGATCATAGCTAGACTCACTGAGTCCGATGGTCTCTCCTGGTGGTGCACTCCAGCTGAAACCTTGAAGAAGACGAGCCAATAACATCACTGTCATTGACGTCCCAAGAGGGATACCCATGCATCCACGCCGTCCGGTGCTAAAAGAAATGAAACGAAGATCATTCTCGACTAGCTCAACCACCTGTTCACCGGATCCATCCAAATGCCTCTCGGGTTTGAACTTGAGCGGTTCATCCCACACTTTAGGATTACGGCCAAGTCCTGTACGACTTAGAATTACATGACTTCCCTTTGGGATGAAATACCCGGCCACAACTGCGTCGTTTATCGCAACGTGTGGTAGGTTGAACGGTGCAATTGGGTGGAGACGGAATGCTTCTCTAGCGCATGACTTGACAAAATTTAGACGTGGGAAATCTGATTCTTGTACGAGTCTGTCTTTTCCGACGACCGTGTCGATTTCTTCTACGGCTTTCTGGAGCAGTTCAGGTTGGTTGATCATCTCTGCCAGTGCCCATTCAACTGCATTTGATGGATTGTCTACTGATGCATATATCAAATCCTACACAAAAGAAAGAGACACCATAATTAATTAAAACTATATCAATAAACGATATATTTGATACTTTATCAATAATTAATCAACAAATATATGGAATCTGTAAAGTTGTTAAAGAATGAAAATGTTTCACCAAGTTTTGGTCGAGCAAGTCAACTCACAGGGGAATAGTCAAAGTAAGCCTTCAGGTTTGAATCTTCCTTATGTACGTGTTTGCATGACCTTAAGAATCATGGCCATATGTTTGATAAATTGTACTTAATCAAGTGGCGACATATATATATATATATATATATATATATATATATATATATATATATATATATATATATAAACAGAGATAAATATAGATATGATCCATGCATAAGCGTACGTCAATTCATATACTAGGATGAAGGATCTTACCGCTGATTGAGCTTTAATTTCATCGGTCGATAGGATAGGGTTCCCCTCAGCATCCTTGAGAGAAATGAGAACGTCAAGGAGATCCTGTGGTTCTTTCTTGTTGATGAATTTAGTACCATCTGCTGATCTCCATTGTTTGATTCTGTCATCAATTATAGGATCATGGTAACTGTTAACAATCTTTGAAGCTTTCTTCATGAGCTTTTCATGACCATCTAAATCTAACCATCTCAAACTAGGCATAAAATCTGCTACACTGAATGCGTAGAGTAGAGATAGAACATTAAAGAGTGATTGGACGTGTTCCTCTTCTTCAGCGCCAGGACCTCCATCTTTTCTTCCTTTACCAAAATACCTAATATTGAACATCAATTTTCTAATGACATTTCCACTGTACATTCTTGAAACTTTCCTTACATTCACGACTCCACCAACATCATTAGTAGTAATGGCGTTATCAATGCATTGGTTGTAGATGTATCGAACAAGGTTGTCGGCTTCTTCGGATCTCTTTTCAAGAAGCCATCTGAGTCTCAAAGGAGACATAAGTTCAGAAGCCACCACTCTTCTCATCTTCTTCCATTGATCTCCTAATGGTGCAACCGCAACTGATAAGAACCCACGGCTTGAATATTCAGTACCCATTGTGATAGGCCTTGACGCGAAGTTAGCATCTTGTTTTCTCAAAAACTCTCTAGCAATCTCAGGTGAAGTCACTGGAATTATATGGGTATTTCCAAGACGAACACTTAAGATATCGGTATTAATCTCCTTCATGAGTCTCTCTATCCATCGGAAAGCCGGCTTTTTGTGAAACAAGTCGGGGAGATTACCAACAATCGGCCACGAAGCAGCTGGTCCCGGTGGTAGTGGAAGAGAGCTAGATTTTGTTTTGCTTTTGGATTGGATTTGGATGAAAAATGCAAAAACGGATACTAGTAGTAGAAGCGCCGTGGTTGGGAAGGTGGAAGTGAGGAAAAGTGCACTGATTCCAGATACAGCTATATCAGGAGCACTACCCCATCTTAGAGGCAAGAAAGTAGATGAGACCAAGGTACTAGTATTGTTCTTCATGATGATAACCAAAATGATCTCCTAGTTGGTGCTAGTAGTTGCAGATTCTTGTGATGCTTCCTGATCGACCTTTAGTACTAGCTAGTAGAATCTGTAAGCAAATAGCTAGTATGTTTATGATGGAGTATCCTTCTCTGATATGTTAAGAGTTGGAATCAGTTGTGATCCCTAAGTTGTGTTACTTGAGGAATGGGGTCTTATATACCCTTTAGAGATGGGCTATTGTTGAATGGTGAGTATTTGAATGGGGAGCGAGTTTGGTCGTGTTTGGTTTGGTTGTGAGGAATTTAATTACACGGACTTCACGTGAGAATACAAAGATATATGTCTTATGTTTGTGGTTTTGTGCTTTGTAGGTGATTAGTACGTAGTGGTCTTGTTTTGTTTTGTTATGTTATTTTCTTGGCATTTGGCATAGAGGTCAGAAACTAGACAAAAGTTAAAGCATTTCGCATGATTATAATTTCTTTAATCAGAAATTATTGAGATCTAAATAGTTTTAGGTTGTTCTTTTTTAGGAAATCTAGAATTTTGTCACAAACTTTGGTAATTTCGTGACAAACTTGTCAGGAACAAAAATCTCCCAAAAATACTATTTCGATTTATTCTGGTACTTTAACACGGTAACGTGTAGCATTGTGTTTTGAACTTGTAGTTACAATGCGATGATTAAACTGACTATCTGATTTCAAAATTAACCAACATTCTAATGTAATTTATCCACCTCAAAATATGCTACCTACCGTTTACAGAACTATTTTTATTTTTTTGATGGAAACAGGGGTTTTAAGAAAAGAAAAAAAAAACATGTGAGAAAGCCTTTGTTACAAGGAGAAAGAAAAAAACAGGAGAAAAAAATCGGCGAATTTTTTTCAAACTTTTCCAAATTTTTGAGTTTCGATTTCTTCCTCCTTACTCTCTCAAATCCACTGATTTTCTGGGGGATTTTTTTCCTTTATCTGTGATCTACAAGTACGAGGAATTTTTGTATTTATTCGAATTAGGAGGAGGTTATTTATTCTTTTCAAATAGCAATGGTAGACGAGGAATCTAGCTTAAGGTTTGGTGATTTTCCTCATTTGATTGATTCTAATGTAATGATGGTCGGAATATTATCCCTGGCTCTTATGGAACAATGGGTCTCCTTTGAATTCAAGGGAGAATTTACATCATTTTTGTGCCCCAGTTGACTTGTCACAGGGATATGTATTTTACAAATTATCACAAACCCAAGTGATTAACAGTTCATTCCTTCTAGTGTGATAGATGGCAAGAAGGTGGTTGATTATGCAGCAGTTGATTTCTCGGAAGGAATTAAATGTTGTCAAGACTATGTTGTTGGTTTCTGCGCGGGAAAAAGATTATCTTTTCCAGCAGTCAAAGAAGCTGTAAGGGAACATTGGAAACTCAAGATTGAGGTGAGCATCACATTACATGGAAATTGTGCTTTTTTTTTTTAGTTTAAGGATGATGAGGATCGTAGAAGAGTGTTAAAATTAGGCTCTTTTTACATCTCAAAAATCTTTTTACAGTGAGACCATGGTCGAACTTGCTAGAATCATCAACTGCTAGCATTAGGTCAGTACCCATTTGGGTGTTGATTTATAATGTTCCCCTACACATGTGGGATATTGACGGGTTGAGTCTTATTACTAGTTTCATTGGGAAGCCTTTAATAGTTGACGATTGCACGCCAAATAGGACAAGGTTACCATATGCTAGAGTCTGTGTTGAGGTAGATGTATACTACATATACCCAAAGAGTATACTTTTAATGATAGATGGAAAGGTTGCTTTGGAAATGCATGTTGAGTATCAATGGAGACCACCTAAGTGTGAGGTGTGCAAAGTTTTTGGACATTCTTCTAAAAACTGAACAAAAAAGTTGAAACCTAGGTGGACATCTAAGAATCATGGCAAAGCTCATGAGAATTTTCAGTCAAAATTTTGGAGTGTGAAGTTGGTGACAAGAACCAGGGTGAATCTCCAGAAAGAAATATTATAAATACAACTGCCAGAAATTCAAAAGAAAATTTTGACGGAAACTCCAGAAATTCAAATTCAGGATATGATGGATGGTGGAAGTAAGGTGGTGGTAGAAACAACTCCTTCAGATGTTGATATTGATAAGAATAGAGGAGAAAAAGAAGTGGCAATTGATCAAGAAAAGGTTATTCGTGAATGGGTTTCTTTTAAAAGAAAGAAAGGCGTCGGAAAAAAGAAAGTTGGAAGTGAAAGCACCTCGTCTATTGATCCTACCATTCCCCCTGGTTTTGAAACCCATAACATGTTTCATGGATTCGAAGAAGGAGAGGCAGACACTTCCAAGTTAGTTTCAGAAGATTCAAAGGTAAGCATCGCAAAGCTGACATCGTCCAAGAAGATGATAGGAATTTGTACGAAATTGAATATGAAAAATTGTACTCTTACAGGTTTAAAAAAGAAAAAACTTCCGACTAAAAAAGTTTCGGCAAATAAGATGATGGATTTTGGTTCTTTATGTGGCTTAGAATTTCCACATTCAAAGACTAATCGTAATGAAATGTTTAACAATCTAGGAAAAAATCTCGATGGTTTAATTATAGAAGATGCTGATGATTTAGTATTTTTTGATGGTTGTAGTAATGAAGGTTCGAATTCTAAGACTTGTGAAGGTGAAGGATTTTTAGATTTATAAAAATTATATACAAAAATATTGACAAATTGGTAGAGAGGTACTGTGACTAGGATTCCGCCAAATTCATTTCTTAAGGTTCAAATAATAATTCTTTTATCAATAATAGATCGAAAAATATATTAAATATATCGACTCTAATTTATTGCCAAGATAGATTCTCAAAATATTATGTGTAAATGTTAAGCATGGGACATCAAATCATCTAAGCTAAGCATGACCCATCAAATCAAATCACAACTAATTAATTTAAATCATAATTTCAATTAAAATTAATGCAAAAGTCATGAAAAGAATTAATAAAATTACCCATGTATGAAGCTCGGCCTCCTCCGTCGTCCCAGTGTTGGGGTTTAACTCATCATAGTAAAAATGCTCTCAAAATAATTTATTATGGATCAAAAATGGTTTACAAATGATGAGAATATGAGAAATACAATAAAACCAGAGACCTACGACCCTCAGTGACAAAATAAGACTGCTGCCGCTGTGTCGCAAACGCTGGAAAATAAGACTGCCTGATGTACGACCCACAGGTGTGAGTCGTTATTACTGTAGAAAAACGACTGCTGTTGCAGGTCCGTTCTTCGTGTTCTTGGTGTTCTTCATCATCAGCAGCAGCAGCAACAACGTTTCATCAACTCTTGATTTCTGCTTCTCTGGACCTCCTCTAGACCCCAAACTCTCGACAACCTTTCTCTGACCTCCAAGGACTCTATTTAAACCCGAAGCATGCATCGAATCTCCTCCATAACTCCACAAATCCTCGGCAGTGAAAGAAAATATTTTCTTTCCTGTTTTAGCTTTTCACGCGTTTTCTCTGGTCCAGCACGCTCCAATTCGACTTATTCACGCCTCAACACTCTTCCAACGCCAGCAGAACTCCCCCATGCACACAAGAACTTCAATTTTGCTCTGCTGCAGTCCACGTGCTCTGTTTTGGGTGTGTGAATCATACCGAAAATTCCAACCAAATTTGATCGATCATGTCACCCATACTATGTTCCTTAACCGATATCACATCTCTATACCAAATTTCAGCCATTGAATCGACCCATATCCCCTTTATTTTGACGATCGAAATTCTGCCAGAACTGTTTAGAAATTTCCCGCCAAAATCGTTTCAAATGGGGAAGAAACTGGTAGCCCCCTATCCAGAGTAGGGGTGCGAATAGCAGCTGCCTTGAGGGTGACCTGGGGGTGCCCCTTAGTAATTAGGTTACCCCTTATCCAAAAGCGAGAGTCCGAATAACGCTTGTCCTCCGGGTGCCAAAATCAACTTTTCGAGCCGAATTTTCCAAAAATGTTTATTTCCTAAAAATACATAAAAACACAATATTAGTACAAAAATAGAGTTCCAACAATACGGACATTGAGGACAAATTAGACACAAAAATGTGTATATCAAATACCCCCAAACTTATTATTTGCTAGTCCTCGAGCAAATTTATTCTAGAAAGGAAAATCATTTGAACCCCTAGGTGGCCCTAGTGGCGGAGTGTTGTCTCCGGAGGGTTTACCAGAGGTGTATCCACAAAACCTTTACTCCAGACCCTAACTATCTACAACGAACCTTGGAAGGCACTAAAGAATCTCCTTGGTTGGCATACTTATTGACTACAAGAGGAAGTACCCTGATGCGAAATTCCAATTGATGTACACGAGTTTGCACTCAAGCATACTAAAATTCATATATAAGTGACAGAGATCTACTCAGATAGTTGCACAATGGACATCATATTCGGAGTCAAACTAATCATATGGATAGATCAAGAAGATGGATATAGAAAAACATAGATGGTTTTGATGTTTACTAAGTAAACGGCGTTTCCCATATCTGTCTGAAGGCCTCCGCCAAAATGAACCTATCCTAATGGATTGAGATACTAGTCTGACTAATATCAACACACTGGCATATACAAGGGTACCAGTGGTCGACTTTATTGAATTTATTCCTTTTGGTCAAATGGTCTGGTCTCAATATTTATTATTATTTTTTTTCAACTTTTTGGTAACTACCATTTTTTTTTTCCATTTTTTTCTTTTTTTTCATGGTATCTCAATCACTCTAATTCACCCTAACATTGGTAACAACTTGAATCGTGGGCCCCACCTATCACTTAGAGAAACATAGTTTAAAAAATAAAATAAAAATAGAAGTGAAAAGGACTCAACTAGATATGGTGCAACTATCATGTTATTTCTAACACCTGAGCTCTGTGCTTTTATGAATAGACTCTTCTAGATTTTTTCATCTAATCAGATTGGTTCCTCAACTCCTACAACCAACATGCTTCCATCCACTTAGATTAGTTAGTGCCTACCTCAATACACATAAATTTCTAGGCTCTGGAGTTTATTTATTGCAACTAAAAAGTTTCTCTCATACCCCCAAACTTAAATCTAACATTGTCCTCAATGTTCTAAAGATGAAACTAAAAGCATGAACAAGGAGAAATTGTTACCATTTGAAGCGAAAGAGTTAAGGAAAGATATTACCGTGTTGCAGGAGCATGGGATACCTCCCAAGAAGTGCTAAGTTTAAAGTCTTCAGCCAGACTTAGAAAAGGATTGGTCAACTCGAACCATAAAGTAACAGTCGAAATAACT
Source organism: Papaver somniferum (assembly GCF_003573695.1). NCBI lineage: Eukaryota > Viridiplantae > Streptophyta > Magnoliopsida > Ranunculales > Papaveraceae > Papaver > Papaver somniferum. The sequence continues at coordinate 161,687,969 of NC_039360.1, read as the reverse complement.
GTGGGTCTTCAAAACCAAATAGAGCTGACCATTGGAAACTGCAGTGAACCAAGAAAAGGGACAAGAATAGCATGCCCTTACTTAGTTTCCTGAAAACTATCGCTAATTGCGGTTCAGGTTCTATTAAAGGGTCTAAATAAAATATTTTCCTCAGATGCATTTCCTCATAGGTTGGATCCAAATTATTAGGTCCTAGAGTCTGGAAAAACTCAAATAAGAACTTAGAATCACAAAATAATAATAACCTAAATAACTGAGGATCCTCTAAGTCAATCAGGTTTAACTTACATAATTGACCACAGTGAGAGTAGTGGTCATTCTTAAGCAAATGTGTCGATTCTAATTTCCTAAGGCATTTAGGTTTAGTCTCACAACTTAATATTCGACACATTTGAAATCTATATGTTCCCACATTTGGAAGAAAACTATTTGGTGGGAAAACAAAATCAATCTTGGTATTATTGCCTGGGTTAACCACATCAACCAGAGGATGGGTTTTTAACAGTTGAGACTCTTGTTGGATATCATTAGGTTCTGGAAAACGAGTATGAAGATAATCTTGTAAGATGGTTGAGGCATTGATGTCAAGTCCCAAGTGAGGGACCTTACTAAGAGTTAAAGCACATGGAGGATGATACTCACCCCCAAACTTAGAGTTTTCAGTGTCTCTAGATAGACTAGTCACAACTTCCCTAATCTGTAGGTCATCAGGTTCTTGAAAATGGGCAATTGATCCTTCTAAGTTGTAATCTTGCGGTGCATCCTCACTCACCTCTACGAGTTCATCTAAGACTATTGTTTCTAAATCGTATGACTCTAAAACAGTATTCTCAGGATAAACCGGTTCCTCTAAACCTTTCTTGGTTTCGTAAACAAGACATACTACATCGTCTGAAATGGGAGTATCTCTAGTCAAATCCTCGTCATTTTGAATAGGTGAATAATTTTTAAAATAATTAGGATCTGAACCAGAAATAATATAATCATTATAAGGCTCAACTGGGGTAACAAATTCCTGATCACTATTCCCACACATTTCCGATTCTTCATCAGCACTATCTTCATCATCATAATATAATTTATGACATTTAATAATTCTCAATCTTTGTTTCCAACTACATGGTCTATGTTTATAATATTTCTCATAGATCGTTAGAGGTGATTCCTCAATAAAAGTTGGAGTATCCATATATCGCTGCCCACGCATATATTCACCAAGAGTCATTTTCGAAGACGTCTCTTGATAACGAGAATTTCTAGACATATATTCTCGCAACGTCATCGCAGGTGGCGTCTCCTCAAAAGGATTCATCACCGAAGAAATATAAACTACAGAGGGATTCTATACAATCACAAACAAGGCCGACTCGACTCCACCAAAGCAAACCTAAAGATTTCTAGCAAACAAAAAGCATGATGGCTCCACTTAGATTGTTTCTAGACCAGCTTCTATCCCTCGAAGGGGATTTCGTTACATTTTGAGCAACCCCTCTAGATCAATCCTAGCTAATGTGAGATGAAACTGAGGCGAGGGAAGCTCCCAGAAGTCACCATGAACTTTGAAGTTGCTTAAAAGGTAACCAATATCCTTCGAAAATTTTTCCTAACAAGCTCGATACCCTATAGGTCTCTTTCTAATCAGATTTTAAAGCTTGGGTTCGCGTTAGGTTTTGTTTTCCTAAAACGGGCAAGAAGGGAACGGCGATGAAATCCGAACCTTTATCTTGTTTAGGCCAGTCCTTGCCCTTTACTAGGAAAATAAAGACAGTCTGGTTCGTCCTCAAACAATTATCACCTTAAGGCATACAGTAACTCGCTTACAGGGGATTCGCGAGTGTTTCGATTGGACTTACCTCCCGTACCAGACGGGGGATGAACCGTTGTCGTCGACTCGGGCCACGACTCCTATGCCGTGTACGAACCCGAGGGGCCGAGACGATATAGTAATCGTCGTCCTTCCCTGCACACAGTTTATATAATTTTTTTTTTTAATAATACCCTTCCGTAGGGTAAAAAAAAAGAATAAAGTCCAATTGTCCAGAATAAAGTCCAAATAAAAAGTCCAAAAGTTACAAAAATTATGAAAAATAAAGACTATTCACAAATTCTAAAAAAAATAAATAAATAAAAGCTATATACAAAAAAAAATAATAATAAAAAAAATTAAATCCTAAAAAAAAAATTATGTCTTTTTTTCTTCTTCTCTTTTAGCTTTTTGTTCCCAAGCCCTTAGTATTCCACTTCGAACCTGTAAATCAAAGACACAAAAAGAAACGTAAAAAGGAACAAATAATAGTAAAAATAATATAATAATAAAAACCTAAAAATTCTACCTAAGCACAAATCCGCGTCGGCGGCGCCAAAATGATTTAGTATTTTTTGATGGTTGTAGTAATGAAGGTTCGAACTCTAAGACTTGTGAAGATGAAGGATTTTTAGATTTATAAAAATTATATACAAAAATATTGACAAATTGGTAGAGAGGTACTGGGACTAGGATTCCGCCAAATTCATTTCTTAAGGTTCAAATAATAATTCTTTTATCAATAATAGCTCGAAAAAGATATTAAATATATAAGACTCTAATTTATTGCCAAGATAGATTCTAAAAATATTAGGCGTAAATGTTAAGCATGGGACATCAAATCAAATCACAACTAATTAATTTAAATTACAATTTCAATTAAAATTAATGCAAAAGTCATGAAAAGAATTAATAAAATTACCCATGTATGAAGCTCGGCCTCCTCCGTCGTCCCAGTGTTGGGGTTTAACTCATCATAGTAAAAATGCTCTCAAAATAATTTATTATGGCTCAAAAATGGTTTACAAATGATGAGAATATGAGAAATACAATAAAACCAGAGACCTACGACCCTCAGTGACAAAATAAGATTGTTGCCGCTGTGTCGCAAATGCTGTGGAAAATAAGACTGCCTGATGTACGATCCACAGGTGTGAGTCGTTATTACTGTAGAAAAACGACTGCTGTTGCAGGTCCGTTCTTCGTGTTCTTGGTGTTCTTCATCATCAGCAGCAGCAGCAACAGAGTTTCATCAACTCTTGATTTCTGCTTCTCTGGACCTCCTCTAGACCCCAAACTCTCGACAACCTTTCTCTGACCTCCAAGGACTCTATTTAAACCCGAAGCATGCATCGAATCTCCTCCATAACTCCACAAATCCTCGGCAGTGAAAGAAAATATTTTCGGATATTTTCTTTCCTGTTTTAGCTTTTCACGCGTTTTCTCTGGTCCAACACGCTCCAATTCGACTTATTCACGCCTCAACACTCTTCCAACGCCAGCAGAACTTCCCCATGCACACAAGAACTTCAATTTTGCCCGTGTTACAGTCCACGTGCTTTGTTTTGGGTGTGTGAATCATACCGAAAATTCCAGCCAAATTTGATCGATCATGTCACCCATACTATGTTCCTTAAACTATATCACATCTCTATACCAAATTTCAGCCATTGAATCGACCCATAACCCCTTCATTTTGACGATCGAAATTCTGCCAGAACTGTTTAGAAATTTCCCGCCAAAATCGTTTCAAATGGGGAAGAAACTGGTAGCCCCGTATCCAGAGTAGTGGTGCGAATAGCAGCTGCCTTGAGGGTGACCTGGGGGTGCCCCTTAGTAATTAGGTTACCCCTTATCCAAAAGCGAGAGTCCGAATAACACTTGTCCTACGGGTGCCAAAATCAACTTTTCGAGCCGAATTTTCCAAAAATGTTTATTTCCTAAAAATACATAAAAACACAATATTAGTACAAAAATAGAGTTCCATCAATACGGACATTGAGGACAAATTAGACACAAAAATGTGTCTATCAGCTGATGAATCTGGTAGTTCTCAATAGGTAGTGGTCTTTATAGTTATGTCAATAGGTGGTGGTCGTTGTTGCGGTTTGTAACTGTTCTTCGGCTTTGTTTCTGTTTTTTAGCTATCTTTGTGAGCTTTTCGCCCTTTTTCATTTGTATTCTCCCGCACACGGCTTTGTATGCCTTTTAATCTATTCTCTTTGATCGATCAAAAAAAAGGGGCTTTAAAAAACCCGTAAATTTTATTTATTAGAATACCTCATTCAAATTGAGGATTGAAGGATTACATTGATCAATTACATCAATAAATAGGACAATATAGATGCTACAAAATTTACAATCGAAACTTAAAGAAACGAGATATGAAAATCCTATTAAATTTCTGCAGCCCTTTGAAGGATTGAAAATCCTTATAATGCTTTTAAACCATTTTGTTTCTTGATCATCAAAGATATCAGAGACTTCCATAAAAGGGAAGTAATATTCCCAAATTAATTTCTGTAAAAACGATCTCCATATCTGACAAAGTAGATCCTTTTCATCCAGAACAATGCAAATCCAAATCCAAATCCACCAAAAGAACCTAATTAGAAAATATGAAAACAAGTCCTGATAGTTTTGTGAAACCATCAGACTGATCAGAAAATCATAACAATTATTTAGAAACAATTTTTTGTTGAAAAAACAATATATACAAAGAAACAGACTTGATCCAACCGGTAAATCTGTAAAATCAAATAAAACCCGGAAAGATCAAGAATTTAAGTTTTCGAAGAAAGTAGTTATTTTCTTCTTCTTTGGTTTAAAGAGAAAATAGGAGAGAGAAAAGTCGTGGATATGTGTTCGGATCGTTTACTGAACTATTAGATGACCCTGTTCTACAGTTCTTTCTCCTCTTCAATTATTTATCAAATTCAAAAAATCATGTCCCCATACGCAACCAATGAGATCCAAAGTTTTTCTCATTGTTAATTAATGGGTTAGACTGTTAGATGTTTTATTTGCAAAAGTCTTATTAGGGTTTCGCACCCATCTTTCGAAAAAGTTGATTTGGTTCAACTAGTCATTTTAGATCGTTTGTTCATTATTATGACAAGGAAATCATTCTGGCATAGAGATCATCTGTGAATGACTCTTCATTCTTTTTTAATGTAAAATCCAGATGATAGGTGGGAGTCGACGGATGGACATATGCTGATGAGATGGTGGGGATGTGATTAATTGAGAGAGTATCCTTTGTCTCATGCCATGTTGGAATAAATGGGAGAACTTTTATTAATTATGTCTGGTGTTTGCAGCATGAAATCCGTGGGTTTGGAGAATCAGCATTTGAAATGATTTACCAATGGGAATATGTACATTGCACTAACTCATGTACTACTGTAGTTGGGAGAATTTCGCAATAATGTCAGGTACATTAAATTTGGAGATACTGTTCCCACCTGTCGACTATATACTTTATATTAGTTTATTTACAATTGAAATACCAAACTCATGTTAATGGTTGCATGAGATACTATACAAAAATGTATGTACCAAAGTGTTTCTGTGTTGAGTTTTGGAAGTTTTCATATATTTATGCCCATCACGTCGTGTGACAGTGGCATATAAGTACTTGGGTCGGCTTTTTATCTGACAAAAGATCAAGTATTCTTTTTCCTTGGTAAGTCCATGATCATGCAATCTCCATCTCTGGAATTTGCTATTTTTGCACTGATATTATATATTTTCTGTAAGTGATAAGTAATGTAAGTAATAAGTAATAACCAAATCAACCAAACCAGAGCATATACCTTTCATATGATCACTGGAATCTAACATGAATTAATTTAATACAGGTTATGAGCAAGTGCATGTGATCAGCACAGTCCACTAGCTTGTTGCATTAATATACCCACATGCAATATCACAAGAGTACCGTCCCATTCTTTTCGAAATACCATTAAAAATCACCCTGGTGAGAGTGTTAGGTACCTTTAATTCCATTTTTGGTTTCATGAATACACCTTATGGTTTTTTCTACTGTAAAGAAAAAAAAAAGTGAAAGAAGAGAATAATATATGTAAAAAGTGGGACTAAATGTTACCTAGCCCTCGATTTCGTAAGTTTAACTCTTATGGTCATCTAATTTTCAGAATTCAATTCGAAATTAGTTGCCTAAACCCAACTTTCAAGTTGTGTATCAAGCAAATGCTTGAAATGAAAGCTAAACTATGTTTTCCACATCCAACCATATGCTGTAAAGAAATCTGAGCAATCAGATGAAGAGATCCGTTTGGTGATCAACCTCTGTTTTACATTGAATCAAGTAAATCATGAAAGGTAACCTCCAATTAAAACCGACATGGATGGAAAGTTGAAACTTGAATTTAACATCCATAAGAAAGTTGAAACTTGAAAATTAGTTGAAAGGGTTGGTATTATATTGTTAGCTGCCTAGCATCATGTTTTTTATCTTTGCACGCGCGTCGCTGGGTGACTATAAACCTGACATCTAGCTAGCTAGCAACAGTGGTGGCATTGAAATTATCTTTCTCCAGGTTCTATGTGCACTGTGAGTACAAATTTAACATTTGCAACATACTATGTCATGCATGTACTTGTCTTTAGTTTTGGTTGGACAAAGTTGAAGTTGTACAAGTAAAATCCAAGGAACGATTAACAGTCAAATCAACTATATGATCAGCAACTACTGCAACAAGCAATTACAGTCAAATTCTACTAGCCAGCCAATATATACTGCCCAATTTGATCATGGAATTGAACACACGTGGGTCATCCCACGCGATAACCACGTATACGAATTTTTTTTCTTTTTTTACTACTTAAAGATTTGGTGGTATATATTGGGAAATGTCACTCACTTCTACCAACTGGGATCTGTTGGTTAAACTTCAACATAGAAGTCACTAACAAGTTGGTTAGGACAAGATTAGAAAATTGATGTAATCCTAAGGAAATTAGAAGTCATCTAGTTCTAAGAAAAGGAAAGACATGTAATAAGGTAATAGGACTAGGAAAAGGAATTCATAGTTCTATATATATATATGAACACCAAAGTTGTGGTTGATCATATGAGCAAGATTAGAACTTGTGTTTAGTTTTGAGAGATTTTCTAAACATTAATAAAGAGAGTTGTCTTTATATAAGCTAAGTTTCATCTTGCAGTTGCCATTAATTGGTATCAGAGCTTGTTTCTGAGCCATGGAAAACGAAATCACCATTGTGGGTGCAAAACAGTTCACGCCACCATCAATACAGGTTCCAATCCTCAACGCCACAAACTACACAGTATGGGCCATGAGAATGAAGGTACTGATGAAAATCTACAAAGTTTGGGAAAAAATTGATCCTGGTACATTGGACCCAGACAAAAACAGTGTTTCCATTGGATTACTCTTTCAAGCAATACCAGAATGTCTTGTTCTACAAGTTGGTGAACAGGAAACTTCAAAGAAAATTTGGGATGCAATAAAGGCACGTAATCTCGGAGCTGATCGAGTTAAAGAAGCCCGTCTGCAAACCTTAATGTCTGAATTTGAAAGAGTGAAGATGAAAGACACTGATACTATTGATAGCTTAGCAGGAAAGCTATCAGAGATAGCATCAAAAGCTGTGTCACTTGGACAATCCATTGATGAAGATAAACTAGTAAAGAAGTTTTTCAATAGTTTACCAAGATCCAAGTATATTCATATCATAGCCTCTCTCGAACAAGTCTTAGATTTAAAGAAGACTAGCTATGAAGATATAATTGGAAGATTGAAAGCATATGAAGAGAGAATCTTTGATGAAGAAAACAATGGAAAAACTCAAGGAAAACTCTTGTACACAAACTCTTACCAACAAAACTCTGCGACAAGAGGAAGAGGTCGTGGAAGAGGTGGTAGAGTAAACAGAGGCCGAGGAAGGGGAGGAAGGTTTAACTCACAAGATAGAACAACAAGTCAGAATGATCAAAACCAAGGGAAAGAAAAGAAGGATAGATAAAACATTATTTGTTAGAGATGTGATAAACCAGGACACTTCTCCTCTGTATGCCCTAAAAGAATACAAAAGATGGAAGAAGCAAACAAGAATGAAACAAGGGAAGCAGATACATCTCTTTTCATGCATGAAGTTGTATTCTTAAACGAAGGGAAACTAATACCAAAGAACTACGAATCAAAGGATGGAGAAGAAGGAATCTGGTATTTAGATAATGGAGCCAGCAAACACATGACTGGTAAGAGACACTACTTTTCTGAACTCAATGAGAAAATCAAAGGACAAGTGAAGTTTGGGGATGGATCTTCTGTAGAAATTGAAGGGAAAGGATCAATTCTATTTCAGAGCAAGACTGGAGAACATAAGCTTGTCACAAACATCTACTTCATCCCAAACTTACAAAGAAACATTCTAAGTTTAGGACAAGCTACAGAAGTTGGATGTGATGTTAGAATACGACAAGATTATCTAACAGTTCATGACCCAAGTGGAAGACTTTTAGTTAGAGTCTCACGCTCACATAATAGACTCTACAAGACAAGTCTCATGATTGGAAGGCCATTGTGTCTGAATATGAGACTGGAAGATCAGACATGGAACTGGCACGCAAGGTTAGGACACATAAGTTTCAGAACCTTAAAAACTATGTCTCAGAAAAAGATGGTTCGAGGGCTACCACAGATAAACGATGAATCAAGGATCTGTGAATCATGTTTAGTTGGGAAACAAACGCGTCAAGGTATTCCAAAAGCAACAACATTCATAGCCTCAAATCCATTAGAGCTTCTTCATGCTGATTTATGTGGTCCTATTACACCACAAACCCTTTCAAATAACAAATACATATTTGTTATTATAGATGACTTCTCAATATATATGTGGTATATTCTTCTGAAAGAAAAGAGTGAAGCATTTGACAGATTCAAAGCTTTCAGATATCTGATAGAAAAAGAGTTAAAAGAGGAGGTCAAAATGCTTAGAACTGATAGAGGAGGAGAGTTTACTTCCTTAGAGTTCAACAAGTTCTGTGAGTCAAATGGAATCACAAGGCAACTCAGAGCACCATATACACCACAACAAAACGGAGTGGTGGAGAGGAGAAACAAGACTCTAATGGAGATGACAAGAAGTTCTTTAAAGTCTATGCAGGTACCTAATTATCTGTGGGAGAATCTGTGCGACATTCCACATACCTAATAAACAGGATACCTACGAAAGCTCTGAAAGACATGACTCCATATAAAAGTTTGCGAAAGAGAAAACCAAACATAGATCATTTAAGAGTGTTTGGTTGCAAAGCATACGCAAAAGTTGATTCTGCAACTCTTAAGAAACTGGATGATCGATCTCAGACTCTTGTGAATCTAGGAATTGAGCCTGGATCCAAAGCTTACAGATTATTCAATCCAACAACGAAAAGAGTGATAGTGAGTCGAGATGGGGTATTCGATGGAAAAGAAAACTGGAACTGGAAAGAAAATAATGATGGACCAAGTAGGGATCCAGGAATGTTTCACATGAGATGGGGTCAAGTAAGTGATGAAGGCGAAGGACCCATAATCATCAATACCAATGGAAACAATGATGTTAATCAAGAAGAAGAAGAGAATAATGAAACCACTGAGAATAACGAAGAAGTAGAAGAAGAAGAAGAAGAAGAAGAGATCGATGAAATAAATCAACCCATTCCACTGCGAAAATCAATAAGACAGATACAAAAGCCACAATATCTGGAGGATTATGTTCTTCAAGCTGCAGAAGAATGTGAGCTTATGCTACTTTCTGTTAATGATGAACCAAGGAATTTTCAGGAAGCAAAGGTCTCGACTAAATGGACACAAGCATGTAGAGAAGAAATTATTTCAATCAACAGAAACAAGACTTGGTTTCTAGTTGATAAGCCAGGTGGGGTAAAAATGATTGGTCTTAAGTGGATCTTCAAAATAAAACGGAATGCTGATGGTACTGTCAACAAATATAAGGCAAGACTTGTAGCTAAGGGATACGTTCAAGAATCAGGCATAGACTTTGATGAAGTTTTTGCACCAGTTGCTAGACTAGAGACAATTCGTCTCTTAATAGCAAAAGCAGCATCAAACTCATGGGAAATTCACCACTTAAATGTTAAGACAACATTCTTACATGGTGAATTGCAAGAAGATGTGTATGTTGAACAACCAGAAGGTTTTGAAGTAAAAGGACAAGTGCGTAAGGTTTATAAGTTATCAAAAGCTCTATATGGTCTAAGACAAGCTCCTCGAGCCTGGAATACAAAGTTAGATCAAATCTTAAGAGAAATCAGATTTGTTAAGTGCTCTAAAGAAACATCAGTATACAGAAGAGAAGAAAAGGGAACGCTTCTTGTGATTGCAGTCTATGTAGATGATCTATTTTTGACTGGCAACTCCCTTAAGGTGATCAATGAGTTCAAGAGAGAAATGTCATCAAAGTTTGAGATATCAGACCTCGGAAAACTCACTTATTACCTTGGCATAGAAGTCCATCAAGGAGTAGATGGGATTCAGATTAAACAAGAAGCTTATGCAAGGAGAATTCTGAAAGAAGCAGGACTTGAAACTTGTAATCCAACTAAGATACCAATGGAGTTTGGACTTAAAGTTTCAAAGGCACAAGAAGAAGCTGAGATTGATCCAACGAGTTATAGCAGAAATGTTGGATGCCTTAGATACTTGTTACACACAAGACCAGACTTGGATTTCTATGTGGGAGTAGCAAGCCGTTATTTGAAGAGTCCACGCAAGTCTCATGGTGATGTAATAAAGCATATATTGAGATATCTAAGAGGAACAATCAGCTATGGATTGAAGTATGGTCGAGGAGGATCAAAAGGAATTGTTGGGTATAGTGACAACAATGATAATATTGACCAAGATGATGGAAAAAGTATAACTGGTCATATATTTTATCTAGGAGAAGCACCTATTACATGGTGTTCACAGAAGCAAGACACTGTAGCCATGTCATCCTGTGAAGCTGAGTTTATGGCCGCAACAGAAGCAGCTACACAATCAATATGGCTTCAAGAACTGTTGGGTGAAATCAAAGGAAGAGAACCTGAAAAAGTTCTCATCAAGATTGATAATAAGTCTGCAATTGCACTCACTAAAAATCCAGTGTTTCATGGGAAGACGAAACACATTCACAAAAGGTATCATTTCATACGAGAATGCATCGAGAAGGAGGTCATTAACGTTGAACACATACCAGGAACTGAGCAGAAAGCAGATATATTGACAAAGGCATTAGCTCGGATCAAGTTTGAAGAAATGAGACAATTGATTGGAGTAAAGATATGTCACGGGTAAGGTTTAAGCTTAACGGAGAGAATGTTGGTTAAACTTCAACATAGAAGTCACTAACAAGCTGGTTAGGACAAGATTAGGAAATTGATGTAATCCTAAGGGAATTAGAAGTCATCTAGTTCTAAGAAAAGGAAAGACATGTAATAAGGTAATAGGAATAGGAAAAGGAATTCATAGTTCTATATATATATGAACACCAAAGTTGTGGTTGATCATATGAGCAAGATTAGAGCTTGTGTTTAGTTTTGAGAGATTTTCTAAACATTAATAAAGAGAATTGTCTTTATATAAGCTAAATTTCATCTTGCAGTTGCCATTAGGATCCACATGTATGTCCAACTGTGATATATTTTGTGATTCTGCTGAGCATGATCAAATTCAGCAAACAGAATCATAGATAATGTATAGTATATGATTATATTCCTACCAGCAAGCCAACAGTATCATTAGGGAGTGCCAGTTGCAGCGCCGCAGTATCTTGGAAATCTGCTGCAGATTTGTTTCGGAGTATTTAATATGTTCTTATTGCAGTTATAAGATCTGGTGTATATTTGACGTTATTGCTGTTAATGAGATCAAACTTCAAAGCGCATATAAGACAATTACAGCACTCAAATTTGGAGCACAACATCTATATTTCTGAACTGTTTTCTCCTGTCTGATTAAAAGTATGTCAAATCGGGCATTAAATATTATTGTTTTTGGCTAAAGTTGAAACTTGTACTAAAGCAGTGTCTCCAAGTTTGGTGTTGGAAAATGAATGTGATAACGGCATATAAGTACTGTAATTGAAATAAAACTTAGTCAAATATATCTTTTCTCTCCGATTTTGAATTAATCACGAAAAAAAATTTAATTTCCGGAATAATTTTGCAAAAGGCTTGAAAAGAATCACAAAAAATAAAATAATCCATAATTGATATGAAATTCGGAAAAAAACTAACCAATTTGAAACCAGACTAAGAAGAACTACAATATGCACTCAAATACAACTTAACTAATACTCCCCCGTCCTAATTTACTTGCCAAAATTGGTTTTTGCATACAGATTAAGAAATGTAGAGAGAATAGATTAGTTTTCCAAAATTACCCCAAACTAATATTTAAGATACATAGTTTTTACATATCTTGTTTTCTGGTCTTTACTCGAAGAATTCAAAAAAAAAAAGATAAAAGATAAAGGATATATAAAATTGTCTATAGGAAATAGAATTATACAATTCTCAATAATATGACCTGATTCCAACAAAGAGGTAAATTAGGATAAAAAGTGGAAAAATATGAAACTTGGCAAGTAATTTAGGACAAAAAAATCCCCAACAGGACATGTAAACTAGGACGGAGGGAGTATTTGTTTTATATACAAATATATATTATCTATCTATGTGCAACCAGGTGAATGTATTTCCAATAAAATATGAATTACGTACCCCAAAATTTATTTCATGTAAGAATATGCAGTATGCACCCAGGTGCAACCTGGATAAAACAAATTTCCTATAAAAATATGCATACGCATTATCCACTCGGGTGCAACCAGGAAAAAACTTATTTCTTATAAGGATATGCATTATGCACCCAGGTGCATTATATGTACTTCGCGGATGATTCTTTGTTTATCTCAGTAATATTTTTTTTTTTTGGTGAGAGAGGTTTATCCTAGTAATCACTTATAATATATCACAAACAACCAAAATCACTAGTTCATGATCTCGAGCAATAAACCCGCCACTATTATCATCACATCCATCCTTAAAAAATAAAACTTAAACCAATACTTAAGAAGAAATAAAAAAGAAACAACAAAAGATTGAGAAAATACACATTATGCACTTGGGTACAACCTAACCCAAAAATATTTCCTATCAAAATATGTAATCAAATATATCTTGTGTATCTCGTAGATAAATCTAGGTTTATCCTAACAATCACCTGCAATACACCATACACTACTAAAATCACTACTTGTACATAATGGAAACTGAATGTCACTTTATGACTGCATAATGCATATAAGGATGTTTAACCACTGCCAAAATCAGTATTGATCCAAGGCATAGTGGTAATAATCACCTACAATACATTATACACAAGCGAAGCATTAACTTAGATACTATATATGCCTAATCACTTTCGTAATCATCTCCTTATGCCATCGTAAATGACATAAAGAAAAACCTCGGTAATGGAGTTTTCTACTATTAAAAGCTACGAAACCCGTCTCTTTCCAAAAGAGCCTATCAAGTATATAATGCTTCACCATAAATATTAAGAATTTACATAAAAAATTCATTAAAAATGATGAAGTCGATGAGAGGGAAATTAAATCGCATGCCTTGCTTACACTCTGTTCCCACTGGGTAGTTTAGTAGTAATACCCAATTACTTTCTCTTTCTTTTTGTTTTTGATCGGTAGATAAGGGTTTTATAAAAGAGAATACAAACTAACTGTAGTAGATACAAGTTACAAATTTCCAACTACGAATTGATATAAAATTCACTCCAAAAAGAAAAAGACTGAAAATTGCAGAAACCAGCGTGTCGCCAAATAGAAAAATTCAAAATCACACACACATATCACTTCAGGGTGGTTCGAAAACCATTCTCTCCCGATTGATCATGAACTTTTTAATTTAGGAGGTATAGCCAGTCAGCAATAGTACGTTTGATCTTCCAATTTATTTGCAATTGGGAGCATCTTGTTGTTTTTAAAGTAACACACCATTTCTTATCATCTAAAATCTTCGCCAAAGATCACGGTTATCATTTGTGTTTTTAATCTTAACAATACCTATGTAAACACAATCAAACCCACCTCTACCGTATCATTAAATTTTTACCGAACCCTTCTTCGCCAATATGGATCTTTCCATCTTGATTTGTTCGATTGTTGTATTGATTCGTGATCACGTCATCTTTTTTTCCTCTAATTTTCTTTCAAATTCGTGTGATTATTTTTAGAACAACAACAATGAAACAAGAAAAATACTAGAGACGTATAATGGTGGAGAAAAAACGGTAACTGTTTTGAGGTGTGCGAGATACATGGAGAAAATTTTAAAAACGAGAAAAGTACGAGCCGATTGATGATAACAATAATAAAAATCTAATGAGAGACATGGGTACTTTAGTCAGTTGTGGATAAAGTTTTGGGTCTAATACCCAACTTAGGATATTAAAACCACATGTAAAGACTTAAAGTCATAGATAAATAAAGTTTTTAAGGGATAGATAAACAAAACTCCCAAGTTGAACCGGGAGAAACCCTCGTTTTCTATTGACCGAAATAACTTTTGTGGTTTTTGTGAAATGATACTTTTGATGAGGAAACTTGGCAACATATGATTGGTTTAAAAATTACAAATTCTAAAGGAAAACTTAACTTACGGTGTTTAGAATTTTATGATAGTACAAATTCAATTCGGAAGGCGAGTACCTACCATCGTATGACTCTTTTTTCTAAATTAATACACATTTGGAAAAAAAACACATAATTCACATATATTTTTTAGGAAAATAAAAGAATAAAATAAAACAAAATCTGCACATATTTCGTATCTTCTCTCCACCTATTTAATGCATCGAGACGGATGGGGCGAAGCCCATGCACACCAAACCAAAAATGGGGAAATTATCGTTTGGTCTTTTTTTAGGTAGTCCCAAGTCTGTTTGGTCCATCGGGAAAATGCGTTTTCCTTTTGGTCCATAATTATTTGAAAATATAAAATGGATGAAAATACTCTTCACTATTTAACATTAATTTCCGTAACATTCGTTCGTATTTCATTATTTAAGTTCATGCGCTCTGATGAACTCTAAACTTCCTACTTATTTTCTTATAGGAGTTCATTCTGTTAGATGAACTATTAGGTGTTTGGTAATGTTTTTTATAGATTCCAGTTCATTCTTAAAAATGAACACACAAAATAAAATTCATTATTATGAACAAAAATCAGAGTTCATTCTTTCAAATGAACACCCAATCAGAAATCTGAGTTCATTCTTTCAAATGAACACCCAATCAATGTTCATTATTATTAAATGAGCACCCAATCGAAATTCATTATCATGAACAAAAATGAGAGTTCATTATTTCAAATGAACACCTAATAAAACCAAACTAAATCAATTTATAAAACAGAGTTCATTCTTAAAAAATGAATATACAACAAAACCTAATTCAAACTCGAAACTTCAACATCAATAGAGATAAAAAGAAAAAAACCTAATTAAATCTTCAACAACAGTAGATGAATCTTCAACAATAACATGAGTTCGTCTTCGTCATCGTCTTCATCTTCCACATGAGTTCATCTTCAATCTCGATATGTAATCAAATCGAAATATGTAATCAAAATCAAATCGATCTCTTTAATCAACTCAAATCGATTTCCGTAAAATAAATCTTCATCATCTTCAATCTCTGTAATCAAATCAAAATTTGCATAATCAAAATCTCTATAATCAAATCATCTTCGTCATCATCATCTTCGTAAGAAAAAATGAAGAAAAAATGAGATAGAGAAAGTAGATTTGAAAAAAAAAAAAAAAATCAAATCAAAATTTGCATAATCAAAATCTCTATAATCAAATCATCTTCGTCATCATCATCTTCGTAAGAAAAAATGAAGAAAAAATGAGATAGAGAAAGTAGATTTGAAAAAAAAAAAAAAAAGAGAGAGAAAATAAATTTGAAATTGATTTTTTCGCTCTTAGTAATTGAGTTTATATATGGTCCAAATGGGTATTTCTGCCACTACAAAAATACAGTTACATCATCCATGACGTCATCCCGTGTAGGTACTGGACCAAAATTTGACCGAGTCAATAGGACCAAAAATACTATAGGACTATATAGCATTTTGTACACCAAAAATATTGTTTAAAGAAGAAAAAAAATACCCCCACCAGCACAAATCTAGTTTTTAAATTCTAAGATATTAAATCACATACAACGGTTAGTTTACCTGTGGATATGCTTATCTCAAAAAACAAGGAATTCAATCGTTATCTATGATATGTGCATGATCAAACCCAACCATATATACGCTTACCGCGTCCCTTAGCTTGTTGTTTTAACACTATCCTTATGTTCATCAACAAGAGTACGTACTGTTTTCTTCCTTTTTGACCTTAAAACTAAACTTGTTGAGCGTTAACTACCACATAATAATATGTCATACATGTACTTGACTTAGTTTTGGTTGGACAAAGTTGAAGCTTTTGCATTGACTCTGTACGATAATACAAGTAAAATAAAAACAAACAAAATTTAACAGTCAAAACCTCCATTTTCAGCAGCAACCACTGCAACACACAAGAGTCAAAAACAAACTCAAAGAACGAGACCAAGCAAACCAATAGCTTCCAAATTCGACATGGAGTTTGAACCCACGTGGTTCATCCCACGTGAAAATAACCAGCTATATATTTTTGGAAATGAAATTATCTCACAACCGCATGACAGACTTATTTTCACTCACTCTACATGTCCAATGTGACATACAGTAGATTTTGCGCGTGATCCAGTTTAGGAATTAAAGCCAAACAAAATCTTCGATTTCGTATATAGTGTAACTTTAGAAGCGGTAGTTGCAGCAGTATCTCTTATCTAGTGCTGATTTGTTTTCGAGTATATCTAATGTGTACTTTACTACCTGCTCCGCGTGATCCAAAATGTGCATGCTATGTTGTTGCTGTTAGTTAGATCAACAAAAGATGGTCCAGGATGAAAAGAACATTGACATCGTGAGCAGTATGTTTATGCATAAATTTCAGAACTGTTTTTTTCTTTTTCAAACAGAAAGATTTACAAACTTACTACGATGGTGATTCATGCTATTATGAATGTATCATCACCTTTTCCCAAATGAGAACAGCGTGTGCTGTTTCCCCCTCTCGGAGAATCCACTGTATATTTTGTTCCCAGATGAGCATAGCGTGTGCTGTTTCCCAATTTCCTTTTCCTTTTTTTTGTTTTCTTTCTTTTTTTGTAGGGTAAAGTCATACAGCAGGGTTGTTAAATACACAGATTTGGCAACTATTAAGTCATTGTGGAACGAGCAATTTGGTAAAAACCAGAATGGAAAATCTCATAATCCAATTACCATGGTCTAAAGTTATGTCGCCTTGCCTAGCGCTTAGGCGCGCCAAGGAAAAGTTTAAAAACAACAAACATGTACATGATTTGGCGCCTTGGGCACCTCGCCCGCCTAGCTAATCGCCCGGAGTATCTTTTACAACATAGGTCTATAGTTACCACATGGGCACACTGATGCCCGAGCAGTCAAGTTATGACCACTGAGCAGCCATATATTAGCCGCTTGGGCATCACTAACCCATGACTCCAGTTAAACCCAACGGTTACAATTTCTCAATCAAACAACATCTAGTGTTAAAGATCAAGACGTATGTTGGATTAATGTGACTAACTCTATAATATCATTCGTTGGATGACAATAACTAGACGTCAAATACCTGATATAACATAAGTTCGAGATTTAAAAACAACTGCACTGCTCCTCAGGCAACTTCGTACTCGAGAGTTTGGTTGGAACAGCAGCAGTAACAACAGTCTTGTGTGTCTAAATTGGAATGAAGAAATTAATTCCATCCTATTTTATTTTAAGGCATGTTTAAAAAATATGCGGCATCCAAAAGGACTAAACTAACTAGGCTCCGGTGATAAGGGTTTCCTAGAATTGGTACATAATTACCATCCATTAATATATTAATTTACTAATTTATTCATTTATTTTAATTTTTTAATTTAATTTTTTTCTCTTCTCTCTTCCCTTGATCGTCCTTCTAAATCCGTGAACTAGTAATAAAAAAGAAGAAAGAGTTGAAGCAGAAATCAAATTGAGGGAAGTTGTAGTGTGAGAACCAAATTCTCGTTACAAGAAAATATACAATTTAAAGTATTTTTCGCAAACCGATTTTTTTATTTTCTTGTATTTGCAATAGGTTAGGTTCAAACAAAAAAAAAATTGACAGTTACGGAATGAAATTTGGCTCATAAATGAAACGAATATCGCTGGTAATTTTTATCATTTTGAAGGTGCTGATGAATAGTTCGACTAATTCGATTTTCATCAACGTCCTAAATCGAAGATATACCTCAAAATTTTCCTCTATTTCCTAAAACAAGGTTCATAAATTGAGCACCCCAGGCCTTTATCTGGCTGACCTTCCAACATTTTCATGGACCTTTGAATAACTATAGCTCAACAGTTTTCATAACTGGTGTTTTTAAATGAAACTTTTTTTAAGCTAGAGGTGAGTATTTCGGACTTAAATCGAGGATTTGATCAGGCCCTTTCATGCTAGTATTTGACCCATATACTAATGGTTATGATAACACAGTTATTTACCAAAATAATTTAAATGGTTATGATTCAAAAATTAAAATAAACAAACAGTTGAAGTAAATAACAATGTGATAACCTTGTTCAGATTAGGGGAAAACCAATTCAACACTAAACTACAACAAGGAAGAGGTTTCAATTTTTACCCAGATATTGCAGCGGAAACCAAAGAGAACCCAACGACTTACCCACTTACTTATTCTGCTACCTGAAAAGGAAAAAATCAATAAAAGGTCAGAGCCTTGAATCACAAGTTCACTCTTAATCCATCATATACACGGATACTCATATAAGCAACAAAGGTATTAAGTGATAATAAACATCTTAACCATGACAATAGGAAGACCGAGAGTCTAAATTTCAAAATATAATAATATAACGCTAATCATTAGTCGTTCACTAATCAAAATCACAAAAACATACGCATCAAAAATTTAATATACTTCCCACCGCGATACACATTAGTTGAACAATGATGTCCCTGAACTCGGAAAATCTAATAACATCCCCTATCTGATGCATGCTCGCAAGCATGATAACTATATATTATGACCACACCAGTACTCATAAGCGCTATAGTTATTATTATCATAAAATTTAAATACATTTCATATCAACATACACGTCTACCAGTCACCGGTTCACACAAGCTTGATAGATTTGCGGACCCGACCTCTTAGCAAGTAGATAAACGACATCATTAGTATCCAAGTATTGCGATCCACCAAATAAGGATTTACATCTTAACGACTATCCCACACATACAAGACCATTTAAATCATCTTGAAATTCATTACATAGTAAGCTTGAACTCCATACACATAACTCAATTAAAACTTCACCCACACACTAGGTCAATTCAATAATTTAATCTGCAAGCACATATGTATAACTATGTTGTACTATCAAATACACCATGTATACTAATCGGATCACGACGAAATTTTCAGCACACGATCATAACAATCTCAAGGACATTTATACGAATTTCAAAGAAAACTAACAGTTTAATATCGACTTGTGATATGTTTTATTCGCTCAACATATCTGAATTTTACAGGTGTAGCTACAAAACATCTATATTTTGGGTACCTCCCCAACTCGGTTTGTCTTTAAATTTTTACAGCATACTGATGACCTAAACAGGTTACTCATATTAAAATTTTAGTTAATTCTAAATAACAGAACTATATAAACTTAGGTATTGAAAATTTTCCATATTTATAAATTATGCAGATAAGTTCTCTGAATTACAAGTGTTACTGTGATGACTCCAAGTCCGGTTATCCTGATATTTGGTGCGAGTTTATATGACATATAATGTATAACATTTTTAAAATCTCAAAAAATATAATTTTTTTTTTTGAGATTTTAATTTATGATTCAAAGTATTCATTCTTTTAGGTGACAGAAAAAACCCTAACTCGAAATTTACCCTTAAAATTCAACTTTTCAAGGAGATCAACGATTCAAACTTAAATGCTAAAGCAAGAATAAATTTGCCTCAACCTTGAGATTCAATCCCTAGAATTTTCTCTTCTTACAACTGAACAACCTTCTTCTTCCCTATAACTCAAATCTTGGTGCTGCATGGTTTTTTCCATTTAATAGAGTTCAAAAACCTAATTCCAAATACTAACTTAAAGTGTATATATTTTTATTAACCTAGATTATTTGTTATTTAAACCCAAATTTCTTAACGGCAGCCTAATCGATAACATATAAGTAAGTAGTGTGTTACAAATAACATGTCGAACTCTAAATCAAACTAAAATAACCAACAACATCGTGGTATAATATTGTTTCATAAATCCAGAAAATGGTAACATAATATTTAATGGTATAATTTAATTATCTGGTGTCAATATATTTTACCTCTAATGTAACCTTTGGTTAATCAGAAGCCCACTTTTTTTTTATTAGTTCTTAATAATTTTTTAGGATTAATTCAGATCCTTACATGTGTATGACATTACTCATACATCCAATTGTCCCATCATTCAAAATTAAAATATGAAATATTAGAGTGAAAATGTTTTCCTATGTAAGAGCTATTAACACAAATAAACATTTTGACGAGATTTCAGCCCAAAATTTAGTTGAGCCTTTTGTTTGTACCGTCAATAAATTTGACGGGAAGCCCGTTAACAAGTCCACTTAGCCCGTAAAGGAAGATTTCAGAAGTCTTGTTTCCCAAGTTGCTTTCACACCAAGTTTATATCAGAATTAGGGTTACATACAGTATATAAATACATGTATCATAAATCCTAAAAAGAGAGGGAATCCTAGGTTAGCTAACCAAACAATACTTATTGTAATCTCACATCAATACAATACTCTCCCTATGGGATTCCTCCGTGGATGTAGGCATTACTAGCCGAACCACGTTAAATTCTTGTCTCCATTATTTATCGTTTTTTAGATCTAATGTCACATCAAATCATCAATTACATCGTGTTTAGTGCCTAGGAGAAATTTTGGGTACAAACATTGGCATGACTAAGGGGATTCGTGAAAACAATCGTTTTTTTTCCATTGAGAAAAGTGGAGCAGAAATCATACACGAGATTCAATGAAAAAATCATTAAAAAAGGAGAAAAGTTAGGATTCAGAAAAACTGCTACGAAGTTTAAAGAAACCGTTACAAAGATTGAAGAAACTGTTGCGAAACTAAATCAGCAACCGTGGCATAATTAAACATTAGCAGAAACGTTACAGCAGTAACATAAGTGTTGCAGAAAGCATAACAGCTAACCATCCGGTTCAGTAGATGCCTCACCCGGTTCAACTAACAGATCCGATTAGTCTCAAACCGGTCCGGACCGTTCGGGTCTGACCAATAAGCATATTAGTGGCCATATCAGCCATACTGACGCCACATCATTAATATTCATCCAATCAGGCGTCGTCACGTCAGCATCATTCGTCCAGTCATCAATGCCATGTCAGCATCGACTGCCACATCAGCAATCCGCCAGTTTCAGAAACGGAATCAATTGGAAAATGCCACATCATCACACCTATACCCAGTCAGCAACGCCACGTCATCTCTTATCTGCCATGTCAGCAAACTATGTACAGTCAGCACTGCCATGTATGCAACAGCACGCGCGCTTCGTTCAAATCTTGTTTCACCAATAAATTCTTCGTTTAAAGGCCGAATTGAGTGATTTTTGGCTCGTTGGAATCGTTATTCAATTCCCCACAGCATGGAAGCTAAAGTTCCAGTGTTCGAGAAACTTTGATATGCTCTTGGAGCAGAAATATGATAGAGTTCGATGTTCGTGGATAGAGACATGATCGAGTTCGAGATTCGTGGAAAGCAACATGATCGAGTTTGAGATGAGGATTTCTTAGACCCTTCAATATTTAGACTTGCATCACATCGCAAGAACCTAAAGACTCACCTTGCACGTGAACACATAAGTCTTGCTCTTATCGCAAGCATAAACTCTCGTCGTGCATGCGAGTATGAAAAACTTGTACCTTGGAAAGCATAAAGTCTCGTCTTAACCACGAGCCTAACGCCCGATGTTGGTCCGAAGTCTCGTCAACACACGATCCCAATGCCCGATATTGGTCCAAACACTCGTACTCAACACAAAAAATACAGCTAGCCTGCTCGAGCAGCGAGCGCTACAGCCTTGTTACGCTGCGATAAAAAAGCCTTACCCCAGTCGCAAGCACACTACATCCCACTCAAGTCTCGACTAGCTCTCGAGCATCACAAGTCCACTACGTGGAAAAAATTCTCGCCTAGCACGTGAGCAAATTTTTTGCAGGTAATTACAGTTAGGGGCGTCTTCGTAATGTCTTGACAAACGCTTGGGAGCGAGTTACGTCATCAACGGTCGACGCAGAAGGAAAAAAAATCTTCTTATCCACCAACAAGTTGGAGGTTAAGAGGGGGCGATGTTTGTACCGTCAATAAATTTAACGAGAAGACCGTTAACAAACCCATTTAGCCCGTAAAGGAAGATTCTAGAAGTTTCCAGAAGTCTTGTTTCCCAAGTTGCTTGCACATCAAGTTTATATTAGAATGAGGATTACATACACTATATATATACATGTATCCTTACCCTAAAAAGAGAGGGAATCCTAGGTTAGCTAACCATACAATACCTATTGTAATCTCACATAAATACAATATTCTCCATATGGGATTCCTCCGCGGATGTAGGCATTACTCGCCGAACCACGTTAAATTATTGGCTCCATTATTTATCGTTTCTTAGCTCTAATGTCACATCAAATCATCAATTAAATCGTGTTGAGTGCCTAGGAAATTTTGGGTATAAACATTGGCGAAGACTAAGGGGATTCGTGAAAACAATCGTGTTTTTCCATTGAGAAAAGTGGAGCAAAAATCATACACGAGATTCAATGAAAAAATCATCAAAAAAAAGAAAAAGTTAGGGTTCAGAAAAACTGTTACGAAGTTTGAAGAAATCGTTACCAAGATTGAAGAAACCGTTGCGAAACTGAATCAGCAACCGTGGCGTAAACAGTAGCAGAAACGTTACAACAGTAACATAAGTGTTGAATAAAGCATAACAGCCAACCATCCGGTTCAGTGGATTCTTCACCAGGTTCAACCAACAGATCCGGTTGTCTCAAACCAGTCCAGACCGCTAGGGTCTGACCAATAAGCATATCAGTGGCCATATCAAAAACACCGACGCCACATCATCAGTATTCATCTAATCGGGCGTCACCACGTCAGCAACATTCGTCTAGTCATCAGTGCCATGTCAGCATCGACTACCACGTCAGCAATCTGTCAGTTTCTGAAACGAAATCAATTGGAAACTGCCATGTCATCACACCTATGCCCAGTAAGTAACGCCACGTCAGGTCTTATCTGCTATGTCAGCAAAGTGTGCACGGTCAGCACTGCCATGTATGCAACAACACGCGCGCTTCGTTCAAATCTTGTTCCATCAATAACTTCTTCGTTTTAAGGCCGAATTGAGTAATTTTTGGCTCGTTGGAATCGTTATTCAATTCCCCACAGAATGGAAGCAAAAATTCCAGTGTTCCAAAAACTTTGATATGCTCTTGGGGCAGCAATATGCTCGAGTTTGATGTTCGTGGATAGCGACATGATCGAGTTCGAGATTCGTGGAAACCAACATGATCGAGTTCGAGATGAGGATCTTTTAGACCCTTCAATATTTATACTTGCATAACATCGCAAGCACCTAAAGACTCACCTTGCACGTGAGCACATAAGTATTGCTCTTATCGCAAGCATAAAATATCGTCGTGCATGCGAGTATGAAAGACTTGGACCTTGTCAAGCATAAAGTTTCGTCTTAACTACGAGCCTAACGCCCGATGTTGGTCCGAAGTCTCGTCAAAAAACGATCTCAATGCCCGATATTGGTCCAAAGACTCATACTCAACACAAGCAATACAACCAACGTGCCAGAGCAGCGAGCTCTATAGCCTTTTTACGCTGCGAGAAAAAATCCTTACCCGAGTCACAAGCACAATACATCCCACTCAAGTCTTGACTAGCTCTCGAGCATCACAAGTCCACCACGTGGAAAAAAGTCTCGCCTAGCACGTGATCAAATTTTTTGCAGGTAATTACAATTGGGGGCGTCTTCGTAATGTCTTGACAAACCCTTGGGAGCGAGTTACGTCATCAACGGTCAACGCAGAAGGAAAAAGAATCTTCTTAGCAACCAACAATTTGGAGGTTAAGAAGGGGCGATGTTTGTACCGTCAATAAATTTAACGAGAAGACCGTTAACAATCCCACTTAGCTCTTAAAGGAAGATTCTAGAAGTTTCCAGAAGTCTTGTTTCCCAAGTTACTTGCACATCAAGTTTATATCAGAATTAGGATTACATACACTATATAAATACATGTATCCTAACCCTAAAAATAGAGGGAATCTTAGGTTAGCTAACCATACAATACCTATTGTAATCTCCCATCAATACAATACGCTCCCTATGGGATTCTTCCGTGGATGTAGGCATTACTCGCTGAACCACGTTAAATTCTTGTCTCCATTATTTATCGTTTATTAGCTGTAATGTCACATCAAATCATCAATTAAATCGTGTTTAGTGCCTAGGAGAAATTTTGGGTACAAACATTGGCGCCGACTAAGGGGATTCGTGAAAACAATCGTGTTTTTCCATTGAGAAAAGTGGAGCAGAAATCATACACGAGATTCAATGAAAACATCATCAAAAAAAGAGAAAAAGTTAGGGTTCAAAAAAACTGTTACGAAGTTTTAAGAAATCGTTACAAAGATTGAAGAAACATTTGCAAAACTGAATCAGCAACCGTGGCGTAAACAGTAACAAAAACGTTACAACAGTAACATAAGTGTTGCAGAAAGCAGAATATCCAACCATCCGGTTCAATAGATGCTTCACCCGGTTCAACCAAAAGATCCGGTTAGTCTCAAACCGGTCCAGACCGTTTGGGTATGACCAATAAGCATATCAATCGCCATATCAGCAACACTGACGCCACATCATCAGTATTCATCCAATCAGGCGTTGCCACGTCAGCAACATTCGTCCAATCATCAATGCCATGTCAGCATCGACTGCCACGTCAGCAATCCGCCAGTTTATGAAACAGAATCAATTGGAAACTGCCACGTCATCACACCTAAGCCCAGTCAGTAACGCCACGTCAGCTCTTATCTGCCATGTCAGCAAACTGTGCACGGTCAGCACTGCCATGTATGCAACAACACGCGCGCTTCATTCAAATCTTGTTTCATCAATAACGTCCTCGTTTTAAGGCCGAATTGAGTGATTTTCGGCTCGTTGGAATCGTTATTCAATTCCCCACAACATGGAAGAAGAAATTCCAGTGTTTGAGAAACTTTGATATGCTATTGGAGCAGCAATATGATCGAGTTCGATGTTCGTGGATAGCAACATGATCGAGTTCGAGATTCGTGGAAAGCAACATGATCGAGTTCGATATGAGGATTTCTTAGAACCTTCAATATTTATCCTTGCATCACATCGCAAGCACCTAAAGACTCACCTTGCACGTGAACACATAAGTCTTGCTCTTATTCAAGCATAAAATCTCGTCGTTCATGCGAGTATGAAAGACTTGTACCTTGGCAAGCATAAAGTCTCGTCTTAACCACGAGCCTAACGCCCGATGTTGGTCCAAAGTCTCTTCAAAACACGATCCCAATGACCGATATTGGTCCAAAGACTCGTACTCAACACAAGCAATATAGCCAGCCTGCCCGAGCAGCGAGCGCTACATCCTTGTTACGCTGCGAGAAAAAATCCTTACCCCAGTCGCAAGCACACTACATCCCACTAAAGTCTCGACTAGATCTCGGGCATCACAAGTCCACCACGTGGCAAAAAGTCTCGCCTAGCACGTGAGCAAATTTTTTGCAGGTAATTACAGTTAGGGGCGTCTTCGTAATGTCTTGACAAACGCTTAGGAGCAAGTTACGTCATCAACATTCGACACAGAAGGAAAAAGAATCTTCTTAGCCACCAACAAGTTGGAGGTTAAGAGGGGAGATGTTTGTACCGTCAGTGAATTGAACAAGAAGCCGTTAACAAGCCCACTTAGCCTGTAAAGGAAGATTCTAGAAGTTTCCAGAAGTCTTGTTTTCCCAAGTTGCTTGCACATCAACTTTATATCAGAATTAGGTTTTCATACACTATATAAATACATATATCCTAACCCTAAAAAGAGAGGGAATCCTAGGTTAGCTAACAATACAATACCTATTGTAATCTCACATCAATACAATACGCTCCCTATGGGATTCCTCCGTGGATTTAGGCATTACTCGCCGAACCATGTTAAATTCTTGTCTCCATTATTTATCTTTTTTTAGCTCTAATGTCGCATCAAATCATCAATTAAATCGTGTTTAGTGCCTAGGAGAAATTTTGGGTACAAACATTGGCGAGACTAAGGGGATTCGTGAAAACAATCGTGTTTTTCCATTGAGAAAAGTGGAGTAGAAATCATACACGAGATTCAATGAAAAAATCATCAAAAAATGAGAAAAAGTTAGGGTTCAGAAAAACTGTAACGAAGTTTGAAGAATCCGTTACAAAGATTGAAGAAACTGTTGCGAAAATGAATCAACAACCGTGGTGTAAACAATAAAAGAAACGTTACAACAGTAACATAAGTGTTGTAGAAAGCATAACAGCCAACCATCCGGTTCAGTAGATGCTTCACCCGGTTCAACCAACAGATCTGGTTAGTCTCAGACCGGTCCAGACCGTTCGGGTCTGACCAATAAGCATATCAATGGTCATATCAGCAACATTGACGCCACATCATTAGTATTCGTCCAATCAGGTGTTGCCATGTCAGCAACATTCTTCCAGTCGTCAATGCCATGTCAGCATTGAATGCCACGTCAGCATTGAATGCCACGTCAACAATCCGCTAGTTTCTGAAACAGAATAAATTGGAAACTGCCACGTCATCACACCTATGCCGAGTCAGTAACGCCACGTCATCTCTTATATGCCATGTTAGCAAACTGTGTAGGATCCGCACTGCCATTTATGCAACAACACGCACGCTTCGTTCAAATATTGTTTCATCAATAATTTCTTCGTTTTAAGGCCGAATTAAGTGATTTTCGGATCGTTGGAATCGTTATTCAATTCCCCACAGGATGTAAGAAGAAATTCCAGTGTTCGAGAAACTTTGATATGCTCTTGGAGCAGCAATATGATCGAGTTCGATGTTCGTGGATAGCGACATGATCGAGTTCGAGATTCATAGAAAGCAACATGATCGAGTTCGATATGAGGATTTCTTCGACACTTCAATATTTATCCTTGCATCACGTTGCAAGCACCTAAAGACTCACCTTGCACGTGAACACATAAGTCTTGCTCTTATTCAAGCATAAAATCTCGTCGTTCATGCGAGTATGAAAGACTTGTACCTTGGCAATCATAAAGTCTCGTCTTAACCACGATCCTAACGCCCGATGTTTGTCCAAAGTCTCTTCAAAACACGATCCCAATACCCGATATTGGTCCAAACACCCGTACTCAACACAAAAAATACAGCTATCCTGCTCGAGCAGCGAGCGCTACAACCTTGTTACGCTGCGAGAAAAAATCCTTACCCCAGTCCCAAGCACACTACATCCCAATCAAGTCTCGAATAGATCTCGAGCATCACAAGTCCACCACGTGGCAAAAAGTCTCGCCTAACACGTGAGAAATTTTTTTGCAGGTAATTACAGTTAGGGGTGTCTTCGTAATGTCTTTAAAAACGCTTAGGAGCGAGTTACGTCATCAACAGTCGACACAGAAGGAAAAGGAATCTTCTTAGCCACCAACAAGTTGGAGGTTAAGAGGGGACGATGTTTGTACCGTCAATGAATTTAACAAGAAGACCGTTAACAAGCCCACTCAGCCCGTAAAGGAAGATTCTAAAAGTTTTCAGAAGTCCTGTTTTCCCAAGTTGCTTGCACATCAAGTTTATATCAGAATTAGAATTTCGTACACTATATAAATACATATATCCTAACCCTAAAAAGAGAGGGAATCCTAGGTTAGCTAACAATACAATACCTATTGTAACCGAACATCAATACAATACTTTCCCTATGGGATTCCTACGTGGATGTAGGCATTACTCGCCGAACCACGTTAAATTCTTGTCTCCATTATTTATCGTTTTTTAGCTCTAATGTCGCATCAAATCATCAATTAAATCGTGTTTAGTGCCTAGGAGAAATTTTGGGTAGAAACATTGGCGAGACTAAGGGGATTCGTGAAAACAATCGTGTTTTTCCATTGAGAAAAGTGGAGCAGAAATCATACACGAGATTTAATGAAAAAATCATCAAAAAATGAGAAAAAGTTAGGGTTCAGAAAAACTGTAACGAAGTTTGAAGAATCCGTTACAAAGATTGAAGAAACTGTTGCGAAACTGAATCAGCAACCGTGGCGTAAACAATAAAAGAAACGTTACAACAGTAACATAAGTGTTGTAGAAAGCATAACAGCCAACCATCTGGTTCAGTAGATGCTTCACCCGGTTCAACCAACAGATCTGGTTAGTCTCAGACCGGTCCAGACCGTTCAGGTCTGACCAATAAGCATATCAATGGTCATATCAGCAACACTGACGCTACATCATTAGTATTCGTCCAATCAGGCGTTGCCACCTCAGCAACATTCTTCCAGTCATCAATGTCATGTCAGCATCGAATGCCACGTCAGCAATCTGCTAGTTTCTGAAACAGAATCAATTGGAAACTGCCACGTCATCACACCTATGCCCAGTCAGTAATGCCACGTCAGCTCTTATCTGCCATGTTAGCAAACTGTGCAGGATCAGCACTGCCATTTATGCAACAACACGCGCGCTTCGTTCAAATCTTGTTTCATCAATAACTTCTTCTTTTTAAAGCCAAATTGAGTGATTTTCGGCTCGTTGGAATCGTTATTCAATTTCCCACAACATGGAAGAAAAAATTCCAGTGTTCAAGAAACTTTAATATGCTCTTGGAGCAGAAATATGATCGAGTTCGATGTTCGTGGATAACGACATGATCGAGTCCGAGATTCGTGGTAAGCAACATGATCGAGTTCGAGATGAGAATTTCTTAGACCCTTCAATATTTAGCCTTGAATCACATCGCAAGCACCTAAAAACTCACCTTGCACGCGAGCATATAAGTCTTGCTCTTATCGCAAGCATAAAATCTCATCGTGCATGCGAGTATGAAAAACTTGTTCCTTGGCAAGCATAAATTCTCGTCTTAACCACGAGCCTAACGCCCTATGTTGGTCCAAAGTCTCGTCAAAACACGATCCCAATGCCCGATATTTTTCCAAAGACTCGTACTCAACGCAAGCAATACAGCCAGCCTACCCGAGCAGCGAGCGCTATAGCTTTGTTATGCTGCGAGAAAAAAATCCTTACCCCGGTCGAAAGCACACTACATCCCTCTCAAGTCTCGACTAGCTCTCGAGCATCACAAGTCCACCACATGGAAAAAAGTCTCGCCTAGCACGTGAGCAAATTTTTCGTAGGTAATTACAGTTAGGAACGTCTTTGTAATGTCTTGACAAATGCTTGGGAGCGAGTAACGTCATCAACGATCGACGCAGATGGAAAACAAATCTTCTTATCCACCAACAAGTTGGAGGTTAAGAGGGGAGATGTTTGTACCGTCAATTAATTTAACGAGAATACCGTTAACAAGCCCACTTAGCCCGTAAAGGAAGATTCTAGAAGTTTCCAGAAGTCTTGTTGCCCAAGTTTCTTGCACATCAAGTTTATATCAGAATTAGGATTACATACACTATATAAATACATGTATCATAACCCTAAAAGAGAGGGAATCCTAGGTTATCTAGCAATACAATACCTATTTAGCTCTAATGTCACATCAAATCATCAATTAAATCGTGTTTAGTGCCTATGAGAAATTTTAGGTACAAACATTGGCGCCGACTAAGGGGATTCGTGAAAACAATCGTGTTTTTCCATTGAGAAAAGTGGAGAGAAAATCATACACGAGATTCAATGAAAAAATCATCAAAAAAAAGAGAAAAAGTTAGGGTTCAGAAAAACTGTTACGAAGTTTAAAGAAACTGTTACAAAGATTGAAGAAACTGTTGCGAAACTGAATCAGCAACCGTGGCATAAACAGTAGCAGAAACGTTACAATAATAACATAAGTGTTGCAGAAAGCATAACATCCAACCATCTGGTTCAGTAGATGCTTCACCCGGTTTAACCAACAGATGCGGTTAGTCTCAAACCGGTCCAGATCGATCGGGTCTGACCAATAAGCATATCAGTGGCGATATCAGCAACACTAACGCCATATCATCAGTATTCATCCAATCAGACGTCGCCACATCATCAACATTCGTCCAGTCATCAATGCCATGTCAGCATCGACTCCCACCTCAGCAATCCGCCAGTTTCTGAAACGGAATCAATTGGAAACTGCCACGTCATCACATCTATGCCCAGTCAGCAACTCCACGTCAGCAATCTGTCATGCATATATTTTTATATCTGATTATGCATCCGCATGACGGGTTATGCAGCAGGGATATAATTGGCAACGCAACTTGGATATAACATATCTAAAAATCCGCGCCTTGGAATTTTACAAATTTTATATCGTTGGAAATATTTTTAAGAGAGCTACGCAACGAGTGCAAACAAGAATATCAAATTTTTGTTTTTAGCGAAAAAATTTGAGGTGATCATCATTTCAGGAAAATTTTACGAAAATTTGATACATAACTATTATGCAGCCACCAAAAAAGATGCATAACACATTCTGCAGAGGCATAACGACTTATGCAACCATTTTCTCCACTGGATAACAAATTATGCATTTGGATGACAAAGTTATGCATCTATAACAAGTTATGTAACCGTTGCTTTGGTTGATTTTAGTGCTTCCATAAAAAAAATTGATGCATAATGCAGTATGCATCCCATATTTACGGATGCATATCATGTTATGCATCTATTTTTTCGATGCATAAAAGATTGTGTAACAATTTTCTCGACGCATAATGCATTATGCAGTCATATTTTCAGATACATAACAGGTTAGTAATCCATTTTCACGACTGCATAACATGTTATGTAGATATTATTGTAAGTGCATGACAAGTTATGCAGCCTTATTTTTTGTTGGTTTCAATACTAAGAAAAAAGTAGCTGCATAACGTGTTATGCAACCGTTTTCTGGACTGCATAACAAGTTATGCAAAAAAAAAAAACTGCAAAACGTGTTATGCAACCAATTTTGAGAATGCATAACAAGTTATGCAACAAAACTTGCAGATGCATAACATGTTTTGCATCACTATTCACACCTCCATTTTCGCAATACTGCACACAATACATCCAACCAACACCAGTTGCACACTGCATCACCACCAATGAAAGATAACAAATTATTCAACCATTATGACGAACACCAACACCAATACATCCGTAGCTTCCCAACCAACAAAAAAAATGCAGTAATCGTGCTACATTATCATTGAATAAATTTAATATCCACCACAAATACCATTAGTAAAATCATGGATCCCACACCAACACTTAAGCCTTCAATTTTGAGCTAGCTCCGCCCCTACTGTAAAATGGATCCCACACCAACACTTAAGCCTTCAATTTTGAGCTAGCTCCGCCCCTACTGTAAAGGACTCCGCTCCCATTACCATTAATCTGGTTCTTCTTAACCTTTATATACATAAGCATGCCATTTCAGTGGAATTGTATAACAACAAAGGGTATAGGCCAGATAATTGACGACACTCAAACCATTTTTAGAATCCAGACTGTTAAATTAACATGTCCTATGTGCAAAGAAAACGAAGCACCGGTACTCAAACTAACTTGTTAACTCAGCTCAACAACCTATTAGCAACAGATGAAGATCATAATCATCAGGAGGTGGGTGAAGTTCATATATCATGGACCCAAAATGATGATCACCTCCGATTTTTTCGTGAAAAACAAAAATTTGATATTGTTGTTTGTACTCGTTGCGTAGCTTTCTTAAAAAGATTTCCAACGATATAAAATTTGTAAAATTCCAAGGCGCGGATTTTTAGATATGTTATATCCAAGTTGCGTTGCCAATTATACCTCTGATGCATAACCCGTCATGCGGATGCGTAATCCGTCATGCAGATATTTTTAACAATTTCATATAATTATGGGTGTCACGGAACTAAAAATTAATTATGGACCTGACAATTAAAACATTTTTTCTTTTTGGGCATGCACCAAATTTTCCCAAAATAGATTACAAGGAAATTAAGCATTATGGGCCTTTATCCAGTTGGGCTTGAAACATCCCATGGACCTCCCGTAATTAAGTGGGGTAAACTGGGCATGGTTCGCATTCGACTAGTTTTTGCCTCATTGGCATCTAGTCCAATACATGGCGGTGTAATAGAACTTCTCTTACAAATGTAGATAGAAAGCTTGAAAAATGACTTGAACTCCCGTAATTAAGTTCGGTTAGAGGGGATAAAATTTGTGACATAACCAAACTTTTATCTGGAAATTAGGCTAGGAAACAAAAAATTTAGGTAGGAAATTTTTTCTGCGAAATAACCAAATTGTTCTTCATTTCCAGTAGGTTCGGCTATTTCGACGAAATTTTTTCACCAAACTCCTAGCCAAACTTCTTTAAACAATTTCAATTTTGTGATTACTATTCCCTCAATTTATAAATCACAAGTGTAGAAAAAAGACATTGGTTAGTTAAAAGGTATCTCTATATAAACTTTTAAATTCTGAATTTAAAACGATTATGAAAATAGAAAAGAAAACAAAAGGACGATAGAAGAGTTTAAAATGAAATTTAGTTAGTAAAAAAAATGGTATGTTTCATGTTTATGAATTAGAATTTTAATTAAATCACTAGGTTTAGGAAGAAAATTATTAAGTTTGTCATAATTTAAATAAGGATAAAGAATAAGTTAGTCATTTCCTAATTTCAGGACACCCCTTATAAATCTAGGAAAGCTAGCCTAAGCACATCATGGTCCAAAAAAAAAAAACAAAAAAAAGCATGGTCCCAAACAAAAATCGTCCCTACCTCGAGCATATCTGGCTCTTCTTGGCCCATTGGTATTTCTATGATCTGTACACGGATACACCTACCTAACAACTACTACACCCATCCTGTCTCACCAATTCACATCGTCGTAGTAATAAATGGAATCGTTTTTAGCTACTCATTCAGAATCAATCGCAATTAAGGTTGATTGTTGATACAAACACATTTTATTTATCTAGTTACTGATACATTATTTAAAGAAAAATGAAAAAGAAAAGGAAAAAATTTAAGCAAAGAAATTATCAGAAATGTGCATTTTACATTTTGAGATGATTTAACGTGCAAGTAAGTACTAAATATGTGATTCTAATGCTTCGGTTTGAGGTTGATGGGAAGGCCCATCTCAGGATATGGCAGAGCAAGGCGAGTTATTTTCTCATCTGGGTTCACAAGTGACCATTCGAACTTGGTTACTAGATGATGTATCACAGTCAATGCTTCAACTCTTGCGAATTCGTGTCCAATGCAAGTGTGGTGTCCTGCTCCAAATGGTACGTATGCGTAAGGAGGGATCGACTTAGTTTCGAAACGAGATGGATCGAATTTCGTGGGGTCATTGAATATGTCTTTGTTCATGTGTGTTCCGTATGACACCCAAAATACCTATAATTCATCAAATTTCAAACACAGAAAAAGGGTTAGAAAAGCCATAAAAGTATTTTTATAGTACCTGATAAATTTATAAATCAGATAGTCGATATCAATACCCAATTGTTTAATACTGATAAATTTATAAATCAAATCGTGGATATCAATACCCAACCATTTAATCATTGAGTTATCAAAAATTCTATTTTGACCATGTGTTTGGACGACGCAAAAACAACATATTCACATTCCAACACAAAAGCGGAACCCCCTGTTGTGGGTCTCTACACGGTTTTTGGCTGGTTTAAAACCGTGGATCGTACGGAACTACTGATGAGTTACATACAAATCTACCTTTCCTTTTCTTTCAAGTAAACTAGGTTCTCAAAGTCAAAACCTTGAATTTCTTAGATATTGCCCCATCGTATCATTGTGATTGTAGATGGTGGCTCATAGATTTAAAACCCACAAAAACTTCCTATGGTCCCAAGAAGGAACAAAAGGTACCCTTAGAAGTCAAATTTTCGTATACTAGACGCCAAAAAAGATGAGGATTAATAGTTAAAAATGGTGTCATTTCAAAAAAAGAAAGACTAAACTGAAGTTTGTCAAAGGTCAAGGTGACTACAACAGTTCAATTTTCCTATATTAAACGTAGTATCTGGGCAAAGGTGATCAAAGATTGAATTTCACGGTTCTTTCACTCTCCTAATTTCCACTTGACCTTGACCACAACTCCAGCTACTTTGATAAAGTTTGGATTCCCTTAAGAAAAAAAGCTTTTTCCAATCAAAAAGTTGAGGTTTTACCTGCCACCCCTTGGGGATGTCATAACCACCAAAACTAGTATCTCTAATTGCTTTTCTAAAGCTTCCAAAGAAGGGTGGAATGACTCTCATCACTTCTTGTGCTACCGTCCATGTGTATTTCATTTTCGCAATTTCTCCCCATGTAAGACGTTGATCAACGTCTTCTCCACCTTCAACTTGTCGCTGTTTTCTTTCGTTCAGAATGCTCATTTGCTCTGCAAGATTAAGAAATTGTCAGTGGTAAAATTGTTTTGAGTTATAATCCCTCCGTTTCAGTGAAAATGATACTTTTCATTTTTCTAGTTCGATAGGCAAAAATGAAAAGAAATAATATTTAAAGTATCACTTTTCCTGAAACGGGGGTGGTACTACATTTGATCTGTTATGGAGTGTAAGCTAATTGTTACCTTTGACAACATTTTCATAGATCTCGGGATTTTTAGCCAATTTCCAAATAATCCAAGTCAAGACAACAGCTGAACTATCATGACCAGCAATCATCAAAGAAATGAAGTTATCGATAACTTCTTGTTGTGTTACAGGTTCTTCTTGATCGCCATTCTCTTCGGCTTCTGTTTCCAATGACAACATGCAAGTTAATACGTCGTTCTTGGGGTTAAGTGTCCCTTTCTTGAGTTGTTCTTTCCTCTTCTCCATGATTGGTGTCATCTTTTTGATTATCTTTTCTCTCGCTTGGATTCCTCTTCTAAACGTTGTCCCTGGAAAATTGAATGGTGCAGACCACATAGCTTTAAAGCAGTGCCCGAAATCTTCGTATAGAGCTTCCTCAGTGGCGTCATCCGTTATCCCGAACAATATATGACATGCCACATGAAACGTTAGTTTCTTCATGAAGCTAAGTGTATGTATGGTCTCTTTCCCTCTGGTTGCTACATCGATGTGCGTCTTCAACATACCATCCATACGTTTTATATGCCCTTGAAGACTTTCCGGTTTCAGAAAGCTCATCATCGCACCTCGGAGAAGTTTATACCTTGATCCTGACACTTCAAAGAGATTATGCTTACCCATGATAGCAGCAATGGTAACTGGTTGCCTAGGAGCAAGAACTTCAGTATCAGCACCAAGAACAAACTTCGTACCGGAGTGACCGGTTATAAAAACAGTAGTACTACCCATGAGGGAAGTTTTAAAAATCGGACCATATTTTGCAACCCTGTCTTCAACCCATTTCTCGCCGCGATTCGTTTTCATAGCTTGAAGAAAACTCAAACTCTCTCCAATTACAGGGAGAAAACCCATAGATCCATTCGGGTAATTCTTCGCAGAATCATCCCTCTTATGACTTCTAAACTTTTTGAATATGAACAGAAGAGTTATAACGCTCACTGCAATCAACACAAGAGATGTAAACATGACTTATAGATAGATATTGTTATTTCGCAACTGCAGTCGCTATGGTAATACCAATCCAACTTTACATATTTATAGAGGGATTTTGTGTGGACTGTTGACTTCCTTTTGTCGTGCCACAGTTTCCCTTCTTGACCGTGCTCTGTTTTCAAAGGCTATAACCAACAGATTGGATATATGCCCATAATTGAGGGTGCTATAATTAATATGTATGATGCATGTACATTTGACCAAAATGAATGTCAGCTGTATAGCTATACTACCCATGCATACTTCAAGGCATTATCTTGAAGATAACAAATTAAAATTGGTTTGGATTGCTGTGTGTTTTCCTGTTGTAATGTGAGACCGACAAATTACATATAGTCAACATTACAACACAAAATTGGTTAAAAAGACCAAAATCAACAATTCCTGAGTGAAAAAGACTTGTACATTTTGATACTGTTTAAATTGACAAAAATTAAAAAGATACTGTTCAAATGGACAAAAATATAAAAATAGCCAGGATGTAACCAGTTTCATCCTACCCATTTTCAAATACTTTTTCTTATTTTTAATTTACATGAGGATGCATCCAGTTTCATCCTTGCTATTTTTTAAGTTTAGTCAGGATGAATCCAGTTTCATCCTTACTAAAATTTTTTTGTCCATTTCACTCATACTAATTTTTTACTCGTCCATTTGAACCATGTTTTAAATTTTTTTGGACAAATGACCCATTTTCCGACATTACAAATAGCCAAAATGAGAAATGAATATCACCCCTTGTTTGTTTGGAGCTGTCTTGCAGTTTGCCTTGGCCCAAGTTAGGCGTAGAGTTTTCGTTTTTCTAATGTCTTAACTCGAGGTCTGATTCAGATCATACATCTTGCTCAGAAGTACTTGAATCAAATACCATTTTGTAAGTGGCCTTACTGACACGTTAGGTACATATCTGACTGGATTAAATAAAAAAGATCATAATTTTACTATTCAATAATTTTTGAAACATATGAAGACATAATCAGCCAGATTCACAATTGAGCCGGAAAAAATAAACAACATGTAATATATATACAAAATACTGTCGCTCATGTTTACAAGTCATGGCCTTATTTTATTTTTTATTTATTTTTTATTTCTTTGATGCAAAACTGGGGATTTTATGAACTTGTAGTAATGGTTCATATCCTCCAATATTACACCAGCAATAAAACTTGGAGATATTCATTCCAGGTTTGAACAACATTATAAACTCTGGCATGTTAAGCTGCTTATTTGTTTTCCTACTAATACATTTGCATTTCCAAAAAAGATGAATTGCCCGGCTTAGTTTGAAGGTCTTGTATCATCCTATGATTTTTCCAACTAAGTTGGCTCTAAAGCATGGCAAAATAAAAGGAGTAAATTCGTGTTTGGGTCCTAAATTTTGGTACGCTTTAGTGTTTGGGTCCTAAGTTTGTCCGTTGATTGTTTTAGGTTGTTTGACCGTGAGTTGACTGGTCAACTGGTAACTATATTTTGACTAATCCGTTTATCAAATGCCATGAACCGGTAAAACCTATGATAAAAATATCTGGCCTAACCTTGATAACGATGCCGCACAAGTGTATTTGTTTAGAATTGATCGACAAAGTATTTGTTTGCTCAAAAGTCAGACACTACAATAAAGATCGGAGTTGTTTGTTCCTACGAATCGTAAATCTTCATTTTGTCAAATTCAACTTTTTTTTGATAGACAGTTTGTTTTGAGTTGCGATGTGATAAGAGATGGATCAAAATTTGAAAATTTCAGTCAATAACACATATTTATTGTATGTTGTAGGCGTAACTATTTTAGTCATACCATTCATTTTCTCTACACTCACCCGAAATGTATTTATCAAAGAAGATGTTAGAGATTAAGATAATTAACAATCACTGTATCGCATGATACTGATATTGAAATTCAAGGAGAATGATTAAGATTTTCTTTAATCGAAAATGGTAATAGATTAGTGTGTTAACTACGTACGTTAATTTGACTTTGAACGAATCCTGCAAGAATTAGAAAAAATAATGAAATACAGACTGTTATTTTGTATTCTTTTAGTATCCGTTCATTGGTTAAATAATTTGACCGACGAATGAACTCTGAACAGAGGCTGGCTAGGTAGTATTATAGGCACTAAAAGACCGTCGAAGACACGCGACATCGCCGTCCAAGAAGACGCAGTCGACATTTTTGTTTAGTCATTTTTTTTGGTAGTGTAGTATGTTAATGACGCAATGGATATGTAAAGACAGACAAAATAAATGACGGGTGCGTTATCTGTTCCTGAGCAAACCTGCTTCTTGTTCTGTTATGCATCATTTCATCGTCAAATTTGACCGGATGATCTCATTTATGTTATGGACTAGCAACTTCCTGATCATTCATTCCCATGACGGAACCGGGAGCAGGAAGGCAATTTCAATATACGTTTATCTTGCCTAAAACATTCTCAGTAAAAATTCAACGTGTTTTGCTCTCCAATAAAAGAAGTTTGAGTGTAGTTCAAAAATTTTGTTACTTGGTCGTCCAAGAATGTAAGAAACATTCAATGACCAATTACAAGGTTGTTTGATTGATTCTTGGTAAACTTTAGTTTGCTATGTTGAAACCTCAAAACTTTGTGTTACAGTTTCCTATCATTGGTGATCGATCGACACCTTTGATGGCACATCACTTATTGACTTTGATCACAAAGGTGACAGTGTGGAGTTCCACATTTTTATTAGGACTAATCAAATTGGTACGACTCTTCTCCATTTCCATTCCAATTTACAGGCCACTCTATTTTCATCAATTAGGCTTTTTATCACACGTTTCCCTCCAAAAGCCAGGTTGTCAGATAAGCCCATTTAGCAGCTAACAGTACGGTGATCATGATTGAGGATTGACCTTACTGAGGAGATAAAACTAGTTATTATAGGTTTAACTGCCAAAAAGTGGCCATCGGCTTGTCTTATTAGCATTATCATGCCAGCAAAAACAGTAGAATCCTTAGAAGAAACGTCAATGTTAACCTTAAGAAAGCCAGGTGGAGGTGGGCGCCAATGCAAAATGTTTGTGTTCATATTACGTCTTTCGATTCTAAAGTCTTTTTCGTCGTGTCCCAACCCCAAGTGGCAAAACAAGCATTTCACTTCTCTCCTTCTATTTCAAGATCAATTTTACTGGGAAACAGCCTTTTTCAAGGGGATAATCATTTCAATTTTAGAAAGTTATTATGAAATAAACCTAAGCCACCCCTTATCTAAGAGTTCTTGTTAATACCAAACTTATCTTTTCTAATTAAGTTAGTTAGCATAATGATTGATTAGTGACGGGATCGTCTTTGACATAAGGCTTAAGGGTCGACCGTCTTAGGCCCATCTTTTAGCCTAATAACAAATGTAACTTAGAAGAACAAAAGAGGAAGCACAACCGACAACCCTTTACTGTGGCACAAACTTGAGGTTTGTTCTTTTTACATTTAATTGTTCCCTCTCAATAAGATAGAAAAATAATCCTTTTAAGATCAAATTTTAATCCCTTTAAATAATTGTTCCCTCTCAATAAGATAGAAAAATAATCCTTTTAAGATCAAATTTTAATCCCTTTAAGTTTTATATTGGTTGATTAGAATTCCGGATGATCACTTTTAAGGACTCTTTTTGGTTTCCTAATTAGAGTTTATGGTCCGTATAAAACTGATGAGAGTCCGGTCCAAAATGTCTAATTATGTATTATTGAAACCTAAACATGAGTCCATTTTAAAGAACAAAATTATTATTTTTTGGTTTATTTGGGCGTGGTTCTCGGTCACTGATATTTGACTCAAGTGTTGCATAAAGGCGTACATTACATAGTCATCCCCTCGTGGCCTCGTAAACATATTACTGTTATGTGTTCAATATTTAAAGGACAACAAGTAAAATTCATTGATATGATGGTGAATGCTTTTCCTGTGCTGGGGTTGTTGGTATCCCATTGACATTGCATGAATGGATTGTTCAACTGATCGTCAATCTATTCATCTATCATTTATGTTTTTCTCCATGTGTATGAAAAGGCCATTTTCTGAATGCTCACCCCGAGCCTCCAAAATGTTAGAGACGGTACTGATCAGTGATGAGCTAATGAAGTGACGAGTGATTATTAATTTATTAATAAGAGTTTTTGTTCGAAGAAAAAGAATTATTGAGAGATAGAAGAAGAAGGTTTTTGAACCCCGAAAAAATAATTATATATTTTGAATTTGGTTCACATGAAATGAGTTATGCTAGTGATGATACCTCCTCATCTGAGACAGAATCTCCTTCATCTACTTAAGTATTAGTTAATCTTCGCAACGATCCAGAAATGAGTTATTTGTTAAATGGTGAAGACATGCTTCCCCAATCTTAATCTCAAGATCAAAATGATGGATTTTACCAGTTACAACCAGAGGATGAATTCTTGGTACTCAGGCATGCTTCAAATTAAATTAATTTTGCTTGAACTCGCCTAAATGCATGGGAAAATTGATTTCCTAAAAATAAGTTTCGGCCAGACCAATGTCGTTCGGCTACGAATTCTGAAGAACATGTAACCGAATTTTTCTGTAAGTGTAGTTCATCTCTTGTTTCAGCAATTGGAGGTAGCCGAACTACCATTTAATGAAGGTTTTTCTCAGTTCCGCTATCTGTTTCCAGAAGATGTAGTCGAACTATTATGGTATAGTATACAAATAGAAGTTCGGTGAAATCGACTCTACCACCTTTCTTGCCGAACTTTTAGTTCAAAAACTTGTAATCTAACCCCAGCAAAAAAGTTCGGTAAGGTGTTCATTGAAGAAGTTAGAAATCTACAAGTTCGGCATGTTCGCAAAATTTTCTTAGATTTGGAGAATGGCGAACTTTTTGTTCAACAACCACTAAATTTTCGTGTATTTCCTAACTTGTTCTCTGGATTTCGCGGGAAAATTCTTTACTGTGTTGTACTATTTGTTTGTGGTTGCAATTGACGTTATGCTGTTTCTCGTAGGTCCAATGTGATCCACTAAAAATAGTGGTCAACCTTCTCTCGTTGATATATTGTACGAAGATACATCCCATCACTATATGAACGACTTGGTTGGTTAACTTCATATTTTATGAGTAAATCAATTATTTCGAAGTATGTTTATATTTTTGTAACTTTTTATATATATATCCTTAATATAGATCTTCA
This sequence comes from Papaver somniferum, assembly GCF_003573695.1. Taxonomy (NCBI): domain Eukaryota; kingdom Viridiplantae; phylum Streptophyta; class Magnoliopsida; order Ranunculales; family Papaveraceae; genus Papaver; species Papaver somniferum. The sequence goes on along the minus strand of NC_039360.1, from coordinate 161,646,887 downwards.
AAGGTCTTCTTGAGGTAAAGAGTTGGTCTAGCGAACATGCACAAAAACACATGTCCATATTAGTTCTGAATGGAAAAGAGAACGATACTCTCTTTGAAATGGTTTGTGATGGAAACAGTAAAGTTGAAACTGGTCACAAGAGGAAGGGATATGTGTATAAAGGATAGACCTGGAGGAAGAAAAAAACTTTCTCAAAGAAAACTAATCGCTCATTCAAGCTAGTATTTAATAGAAACAAAAAATTGTGTGGATGGTTTTATACAAGGTTGCAGAAGGTCGTCATAATCACCCTCGTCCCCGACATCTTAAAGGAAATTTCATGGCCGCAAAGCTAACTTCTCAAGAAATGGACAAGATAGACAAAATGAGGAATGTGTATTTGACCACCTAATATGCTCCTCATACTGAAGGAGGATAATTATGTATGACATCTTCCTTAATGTACAAGTTATTATTATTTCCTAGTTTAGTATTTCCTTTATTTAGAATCCTAGTAGTTTAGGTATCTAGTAGAAGCCTATATAAAAAGGTATAGGAATTATCTCTATATACAATCTTTTATCAATCACATTATTATTCACTTCATATGAATTCTCTTTTATCGTTTCTTTTATCTCTTCAATATCGCTTATTCGCATCTCTTTCTTCTTTTCGAATCACTAGCAATCTTCGTATTGCATATTTTCTCCTATCGTTCTACATTAGTTGGTACCACTGCCAACGATTTTAGATTCATATTTAAAATTTGATCATGAAACCTCTTCGGAAACTCAAACCTTAAATTTCCTTTCTTAACAATCTTTAGTTTTCTCTTTGAGAAAGAGTAATGGCAGATATACCACTTACGAAACAAGATCTTGCTGAACTTAAAATTGCCATCACAACTGAGCTAAAAACAAAACTTGAAACTAGCCTCATAAAAACTCAGACTGAGAATTTCGAAAAGAAGCTTGAAAACATTCAAGATTTCTTAAATCCAGTTAGCAAAATCCACCATTAACAATGCAATTGAGAAAATTAAAAAGAGGGAATGGAAAGATAGGAAAGTGATGCAACAATTTTTTCTTTTGGCCCAAGAAAAAAGCTACGCGGGTCAAAAGGATGTAGGTGAGGATGAAGAGATAACACAACTCTTCCTTGCGCATCCGGCAAGTGTTCAATTTTCTCAATGCTTTCATGAACTTCACATAATGGATATCACTTACAAGACTAACAAGTACGATATGCCATTGTTGAATATTGTTGGGCATAGTAGACAAAGTCATCGTTTAGCATGACGTTTTTCTAAGGGACGAGCAAGAACCAAGTTACATTTGGTGCAACAACAAGTGAAGGAAATCTTCCGAGGTGATGAAATTCCCCGGTCTATAGTGACCGACAATGATGTAACATTGATGAATGTAATAAAGGAAGTGTTCTCATTTGTTAGAGCATACCTCGGTTGAACTCACCAAGCAATGGTATGTCTAGTTTTTTTTTCATATTTTAGTATTAAAACTCAATTAGAGTCGCTTGATTGAAAAATAATAGAGTCAACTTCGTTTAGGTTCGTCTAGAAATTTTGAGACATAAAAGTATTGCTCTAGAGACCTGAATTACGTGAAGACGTACCAACTACAAAAAAGACATCATCTATCCACTTGAGATAAGTAATACTGACCTAACTTGTTTCAATTGCTATAATTTCTTTCAAATCTGTTTAAGATTGAAAACATAACATGTGAGGTTATGTTGCAACCTCAAAAATTTGTGTTACAGTTTCATATTATTGGTGATCGATCAACACCTTTGATGGCACATCACTTATTAACTTTGATCACAAAGGTGACCACGTAGGGTTGCAGATTTTTGTTAGGACTAATCAAATTGGTACGACTCCAATCACTTCTCCATTTCATTCCAATTTACATGCCACTTTATTTTCATTGATTAGGCCTTTTATCACTCGTTGCCACTCTATTTTCATTGATTAGGCCTTTTATCACTCGTTGCCCTCCAAAAGCAAGGTTGTGAGCAGTGACTCTATTTCACACAAATATGTGGTTAAGGGACACATTCAAAGATTAGGACAACATTCATTTTGTCTTCTAGGGAATTTTCACAATGGATACCCATGTAGCGAAACCATTTGTCTTGATTTGTTGTTGCGGAGTTCAAAGAGGTGGGAGATAAGCCCATATAGAGGTGGGAAATAAGCCCATTTGTACAGTGGTCATGATTGAGCTTAATGAGGAGATAAAACTAGTTATTATAGGTTAAACTGCCAAGAAGCGGCCATCTGCTTGTCTTATTAGCATTACCATTCCTGCGAGAATAGTAGAATCCTTGGAAGAAACATCAGTGTTAACCTTAGGAAGGCCAGGTGGAGGTGGGTGCCAATGCAAAATGCTAGTGTCCATATTATATCTTTCAATTCTAAGTCTTTTTCGTCATGTCTCAAGCCCAAGAGGTAAAACAAGCATTTTACTTTTCCTTCAATTAGGGGTGTGCAACCGACGTACGGTTGCGGATTTGGAAAATTGAACCGTGATCGGCCCAATCATCCGCGGATTTCACATCCACGGATCAGCGGGTAATATGGACCGGATACGGATTCACCGCGGATTTAGTCAGAAAAAAAAAAAACCCGGTGAGGCAAGTTTTGTACATGCTATGCTAGGCATTTCATCAAACAACTTATGTGGATCTATGAAAACTAAAAATTTTACTGTTTGTGACAACTGTGTGCAAGTTGCTTCTCCTGCTAACAATCTACCTGGAGTACATGATGCCTCTGACATGATTATGATGCAAGAGATAATGAGATCAAGTACTTAAACACCAAGATGAATTCAGACATAAAGAACCTTACAATTTCATAACAATCGAAATATACCAAAAGAAAAAAGTTTGCGCACAAAGACTTGAAGAAAAAAGTTTGTAGCACCAATGTTTATGCGGTATATAACAAGTAAAAAACTAAATGCAACTAAATTCAGGGCGAAACATACTCTTAACACTTGCAACTCCGCATGGAATGATAGTTTTGGTATCCTTGTCACAATTGAACCACATAAGGTCACCATGGCAATGCACCACAACAGTATCACTTGACCACTTTCCCACAGGCCGATACAATCCCATATGAACACGTCGAGTAGGAGGATTATTTTCATAGATCCATATCCCATATTCCCACAGGCATTTTCATAGAAAGGAGAGAGAGAGTTACTGAATTATAAGACAACCTTAATGATACCACACCCGGGCTTTATTTAACTGGGCTTTATCCTTAGTAATTTTATTAAGTTCTCTTATTGCCCTACGGTGCGGATGAATCCGCGGATTTACAAAACCAACCGCAACCAAACTGCTAAACCTTGCGGATTTGAAAATTCATCCGTGTCCGGCCCATACACTCTTGCGGATTGGTTTTCACCCGCAATTTTGCAGACGGTTGCGGATAAAATCCGCGGTTCCGTATTTTATGCACACCCCTACCTTAAATTTCTAAGTGCGCAACACATGTTCATTGGGGATAAATTTTTAATGGTGACATTTTTTTGATTGGCGTACTGGGGATAAATGAGATGTTAACAACTGTCATTCATATTAAATGTTTTCCCAAATCCTATTTTCAAATATATCAAACATAAAATCTAAACAATTAAGATAGGCAATATTTTACCAAAAAGACATATTCTATATTTTTGGAAACAAAATTCGTTAGAACTAATAAGAAATACACGTGTCAACATCTCATTTGTCTCACATGCCCCCATCAAAAAACCCGATATCAAAAACATGTCAGAGGATGATTTACGTAAGTTTTTAACCATTTGAGACTTGAGAAGTAGACTTTGGACCGTGCCCATTATACTTCTTTCATTCGATTGTGCTTTTACTGTTCTTAAGAGCGTCCACAATGGACGACCAAAACTATAATTTTGGTCCAGAAACCAATCGTAGTGGGACGACTAAAACTAAATATAGTCGAGCTTTTTACTGTCTCGGAGTATATTTGGTCTGGAATCCGGACCAAAACTATATTTGGTCAGGCGGAGTTAAAATTTTTGTTAGATACCAGGCGTAGATATAAGTGACGTTTGAGGTTAGGTGGATGTTATACATCCACAAGTTGGTGAGGCGCAGATATAAGCTACGTTCAAGGGACGCGAACGTATAAACTATGCCCATCAGGCGCGGATATAATGTTCACCCGATCAAAGGAAAACTTTAAAAGTTCGTTTGATTCAGAAAAACATTAAATCCTCCATTTGGCGGTGATATAATGTGTGCCCTATTGTCAGCGGTGATATAATGTGTACCCCATCTTCAGGCGGTGATATAATGTGTTCCCCATCATCAGGGTAATCTATAAAGCCGCAAGATAACTTTAATCTTCCACTCCACACCAGGCATTCATATTATGTATGCCCAGCTTAAACGTGGATTATACGTCCGCCCGAATATAAGATGTAGATTATATTTACGCTTGGTTTCAGGCGTTGATTAAACATGCGCTCGACCAAATTTTACTCTTGCATCGTAGCGTGGAACCTGTCAATGACACATCAGTTATACTCGTACCACTGCAGTTGCTCTAAACACCAAACTGCCTTTTTGTTAAACCTGTCAATGACACACCAGCTTCCCAACAATCACTCTTTGGTCGTTCTAGTCTTCTAGATGATTGATGATGACACTGATACGTGACAAACCATTTAAACAGTTCAATTCCACCTGAAAGTGTTAAATCCATTTTGAGCTTATCATTTCAAAAGCAGTATATTTAGTGAAAAGTTAAAACCTTGATGATCTTTGCTTATCAAATTTACTTAAATTGGTATATTATTATGGCAGCAAATCTTCTGATTTGAAACCATCCAAAGATTTAATATACTGATAAATAGATTAATTGATATCATTTGTATCTGTAATGTGGATTAGGTTAAATATCTACAGATATTTACGATCTTTAAGAATCTATTGGTTCAATCCACACATTCCACGCAGTCCATAATTAGTTCCAATTATGGTTCATTAACACAAAAGTTCTGCGGATTTGGATAATTTAATCAGATATTAGGCGTATTCAAACGAAGACTAACGCACTTTACGCTAATCTAATCTTATTTCGCTTAATCCAACCTCATTAACGTGTACATGTAAGCAAATCTAGTGGTTAAACTTAGGAAGGACCATGTGTCAAATACTGGATTACATTAGTGATAAATTGATTGATTATTGTTTAATGGTTGTGTGACTAATTTGTTTGGATTAGGAGTAAGATGTACTGACACCTGCCCAAATATACAAAAAGGGGATTAAATGCTAATCCATATTATACACCAAGTCTCACATAATTCTGATCCCTAATGTTTTGTTTTCTTGCTCATTTTAGTTTATATGCATAGTCTCCCGCTAAAGTGCAATTAGTTTTCTTAAAAGTAATTAAGACGTTAACTTCAACGATAATGTGGGTGTGGGAGATGTGTACTAAAAAGCATCTCATCTCAGTATCTGCCATGACGCGAAGCTATCAACTGTTTGTTTCGTGTCGCACAAACAAAGGATGCCAGTCCATTCCAAACATAAACAACTTGGGAAAAGATTTTCTTCCTTGGACATCTGAAATTCCAATGCTGGTTCTTTCAAAATCTATGTCTATCGGAAATTGGGATTTAGAAACAAGCAAATAAAACTTGTATCGAAGTCTTTTTCTTTCCTCACAAGGATGCTTAAGCAGATCAGGATAAGAATGATCAGAACTTTCAGTTTTGGGAAGTGATGTATGCCAAACAGTGAACAAGGATATGCCCCACTTTAGAGACAAATTTATTTGGCTCAAAATACGCCATCAAGTCTGGAAGTCTGATTGAACTTCAGTGAAATGATTAAGGAGAGATCAAGTTAATTTGGTGATACTGTATATTTTTCATTATCTGAACTTGAGTGATTTAATCTTAAATTAGTCAAATAGGTACGGTCACAGATCCTAGTTCCTTTGAAACGAACATATAATGCAAGTTCTTTAAAGAAATACTAAAAAATAAGAGATCAATAGTCTTCCGGTACCCAACAAAAGCTTGGATATGGACAGTGTCTACGGTTCACGGAGAGAATGCCTTAACCCAATATAGGGTATAATTCGTCTCATTTTTAACAACCTAGTTAAGCTAGTCTCTTGATTTGTAATCCAAGGGTGGTATTGGTAGCCTCGTGTGCAGATGGGAATTTAGGAGTTGATATATTGAGACTTGACTAACTAACTTAATGGAATGAAACCTAATTTTTTGTGAAACTATACATACCCCCGTAAGCTATTTGACTAACTACAAACAACTTTTTAGCTGTTCATGGTGATGCATATTTGATGTATTTGGTTAATTGATTAGGAGGTGAATATATATCGATTTGGATAATGAAAAGTGGATCTATCTAATCGAACGTATGGATAATCAATAATTAAAATCTCCACGAATAAGGTTGGTCCAGGTAGGGATAAGTGTAACTCCTAAAGTGAGTTCCTTTGCTTCATTTGTTTCCCTGCTTTTAAGGTGCTACAAAAGTTCAAAAAAGTGCGTTAATTTAAAGAATTCTTTTCCGCTGAGACCCAGACTAATCCTTGCCACGAAACTTTATCAGCCAACATTTACAGATAGACAAAAGAATCAGCAACCCTAGTGGACGACATGCATGGAACAGTACGTACTCTTACAAAAACGGATAATGTTTTGTCTTGAAGGGGGATTTTATGTTCTACCATTCGAACCGTTCATCAACACCTTCATAATGATTAGTGAGCAATTCGTCTTCTCAATTGTCAGTCAAGTGTTCCTCTGTAACTTTCGTAAAATCTTAATTGTTTTCGATTTAAACCTAATCTATCGCTGCATTGTTTGTAGACGAAAAATAACATTGAAGTTTGACTAGTTTTATTTTTATTTTCTCAGTTTTGTTGGGTTTTTTTATTTATGTCTATGCCGAACTTTGTGTGTTGTAAGAGCAACCACAGTCACGGCCAAATTTGGGGACTAAACTCAAATTTGGTCTCAAAATATGCCGCAACGGAAGGGACCAAACCCAAATTTGATCGCCAAAATTAGGGTTTGAGACCAAATGTGGTCGTTAACCCAGACTAAACGAAATATAGTGGGACGGAAGTATTAATAGCGTATGAAAGCAGACGAGATTTTAGTGACCGTATGAAATCAGACGGAAGTATAATTAACGTATGAATCAGGCGCATCTATAAACTCCGCCTAACCAAATGCATGTAATACATACGCCCCAACACAGACGTAGTTATATTGTACGCCCCAATGGGACGTTGGTATATTTTACGTCCCAATGGGACGTTGCTTTAATGTACGCCCCAATGGGACGTTGGTATATTCACTCGTTTAGTGGGCTAATACGTTATTAAAAGAAGATTAGTGGGCTAATACGTTATTAGAAGAAGATTAGTGGCTAATATTTATGTAAATTCACTAATCAGGCGGTCATTAAAAGTGCGCCTGAATCAGGCGGTCATTGAAAGTGCGCCTGAAATCAGGCGATCATTAAAAGTGCGCCTGAATTAGACGGACATTAAAAGTGCGCCTGAATCAGGCGCACATTAAAAATGCGCCTGATATCAGACGGTCATTAAAAGTGCGCCTGAATGAGGCGGACATTAAAAATGCGCCTGAATGAGACGGTCATTAAAAGCGCGCCTGAACTGGGACGGTCATTAAAAGTGCGCCTGAACTGGGGCGTTTGTTATACTTCCGCCTGACTAAAAATAGTCTTCCACGACTGTGGTTGCTCAGTGTAAAATGCCAATTTTTTTTAGCTTTTGGTCTGCTATTTGGCATTTGGTCGACTCCATGACTGTGGATGCTCTAAGTAATAATAAAAAGGTATTGATAACTTGTCAGCCAAACACATTTATATTCTTTACATACGAAGAATAATGAATTAAAAAGAAATTGAAACGAAATTTATAATAAAAAAAATTATTCAAGGGTAATGAAGTTATTTATCTAGCTTTCGAACACTCCTTATAAACATATCTAGGATATGATTACCAATTAATGGAAAGTTTAGCGAATGCCTCAAACACAGTTCAAAACGAAGGAGAAAATCAAAGTAATGGGTACCTAGCCTTCCCATGGACTCCCGTTTGAGCCATTTTTACATGTTTTTTTCCTAATTTATTGTTAATAAAAAAAGTGGTCATCTTATAATGGTTTCTCTTAAAAATAGTCCACACATATACTAACCACTAGATTAATGCACGTACTAGGTGCTGGGCATTTTTTTCTTTTTTTTAACCAAATTTTTGCTTTGATGTATGTGGGGCTTCTTCCTGCCCCATGACGATACATTTTTTATTTGTTGTCACCCTTTCCCGTCTCGATGGATTAATTAGGTGGAGAAAAATATAGGAAATATGTGCAGATTTTATCTATTTTTTTCTTTTTATTTTGGCAGAAAATATATGTTTTTCTTTTCCTTTTATGTATTAATTTTTAAAAAACATTCAAAATATACTAGGTACTTGACTTCCAACTTGAGATTGGACTTCCGCAAAATTCCAAAACGGTATATTAAGTTTTCTTTTTCTATTAAATTAAATTAAGAAAATTTTGAACAAAATTTTGTATAAAATTATCTCGGAAAACTTTCTTGTGCTTTGACGGAACTAATGTCCACCTTAGATGGTGTTATTAATTTATAGTTAAATATTTGGTGTAAACACGGTGTAAGAAAATTAATTATATTAAAACTCTCACGGAAATGTTGTTCACCTTCCTTTTTGTTGACGGTGTTACTAACGGATGGTTAAATACTTGACGTAAACAACGTATAACCCAAATTTTAATATCCCGACCACTAGAGTTATGTCAAAGTGTCCTCACCATAGCTTCTACATTAGAAAAAGCGTATATCTTCCAATAAGAAGCGAGGGTTTTATCACCGTTCGACGTGAGAGCTTATTTTGTCAAGGCCTTTAACATCAAAGTAAACCCTAACTTTTTTTTATCGTACAAATATATTGTAATTTCTCTTTTAGTATTCTCATAAATTGATGAATTAGTAAACCTTAATTTTTACTTATTCCCCAAATTAAGTAATCCCCAATTCTTTATTTTTCTCGGGTGAATTTTTTTCTTCTTAATCATGAATCATGATTATATTAGAATTGATCAGGGTGCAGATTCTAATTATTTCTTTAAAAAGTTTCCACAACAATATTAATAAAATGTATTTAAGTAAGATTTTGATTCTTTTCCTATGATCATTCTTTTAAAAATCCATAATCATAATCTATGAAAACATCTCTCTTGGATACGTTTTTCTATCTCGATCACGATTACACTAAAACTAATTGAGGTTATTGATTATTCTTCAAAAATTAATTATGTCAAACATCTGTTATGGTATAAATTTAACTATAAGAATTAGAAAATTAACATCTTATTTTTGTTTTTGAATTTAATGATTATCTTATTATTTTGAAATATATATACTGATTATGTGTAATTTGGAATGCTTATAAAGGTCTAATTGCTTGGTTCAAGCACTTATTCTAAATTAGTTATGGTTACTGAATTATAATATTAGCATTTATGCTAATGTTCGGGTTGAGGAATTTCTTTTTTATAGGTTGGGTTTAGCTATCCAAAAAGGTGTTGGAGTTCAGTTTGTTGCTAGGTTTCCAACTAATTTCTTAACGGTTGATAACCCTTTAGAGTTAATTTCTTTTCGTTATAATGTACATACTAGATGATTGCTTCAGCAGTGCTGGGACGACCAAAGTAGGGGGGTTGTTTTTTGTGACGCAATTTGTAATAACTTTTGCAACAATATCTGTAACAGTGATTTTATAACATTTATAAGCATTATATTCGTGTAACACTTATATTGTAACAATTGTGTAACATATTTTGTAAACATTTATGTAACCGTTTTAAATCTGATGGTTGAATTTTGTTGGCAATCAACGATCAAGATTAAAATTAAAAGTTTAGGTGATGGTTTTTTAACCATTTTCATGCCGTATTACCCGTCAATTGGGTTGACTTCCAATCTTTTTCATCGCTCCTAACCGTAGTCGGTGACGATAACTCTCCAATTGTTGACTCAATTTCGAGAAAAAACGATCAATACCCATTCAATTGAATCGATTAAAAACGAAGAAGAAAAACGTTGCAAGCAATGCATTTTTAGACCCCATAGTTACATTATAGAAGAGACTCCCTTCGGCCGTCCCAAAAACAAGTTTAAAAAAAATATTTTTAAGAAAAAAAATTGGAGGGAGAAACGGTCTACAAATTTATTTAAAATAAAAAAACAAACAATGTGGTCCCTAATATTGCAAAGTAGTAGTCTTGAAACATTGAAAGCCTATCTTTTAAAACAAGCATGTCATTTTAAATGGCCGAAACAGTTCGTAAGCTTCAGCCAAGCCTGCAAAACCCTTGCAAGCTCGTTCGGACACATGAGTAGCTAGAGTAGAACTTAAGACAAAACCTTGTTGGGACTTGCACATGCAGGGAGCTTTTTTGCAGAAGAATAAAACTGGCACATTTTATTATATTTTATTTAAAGTCTAATGTTGTACACTTGTGGCTAGAGTTGTAAACTGGGATGCGCCAGCACGAGCACAACCCAGCACAGCACGTGACTTAGCCCATCACGGCACGACGCGCTAGTTAAAAGGAACGTGTTGGGTTTGATTAATTGGCACATTAGCCCATCACAGCATGCGGCACAGATAAGCACATGGCACCACACAACACAACTCGTTAAGAAAGCACGTCATAATATGTATAAAATACTATAAAATATAGCAAAATACATAACATTTTGTGTATATTTCACATAAAAGCCTTTATTCTAGCCAATTATTAACATTTTATTATCGTTACATTGACTTATTTTCATAATACCTAAATATTTGGAAAACATTCATGTTGAAAAATATAAAATAAATGTGCCTGGCAAAGCACAGCACGACACGTCATAATCTTCGGCACAACACAACAAGGCACATAGCACGCTAAGCACGTGATTTCATGGGCCGTGTTGTGCTGGGCCGACCCATTTTAAACGTCTACTTGTGGCTAATATAATGGCGAAGTTACATATTTATCCAAAAAAAAAAGAGAGAGAGACTTGCAAAGTTGTCATAAAACCATATAAAATTTAGCATTAGAGAAGCTTAATTGTTGAAAGTTTAACCAAGATATGGTGATTTGATTCGTGGGTCAACATATGATGTTGATCCAATCCAAGTGGATCAACTGCTGCAGTTGACGCAGTCAAGTTGGATCAACATACACTGTTGACACACTGTGCGGTATTTGGAAGTTGGAGCTAACTTGAGAAGCAAGTTGTGTCGGTTGTTGTATTTAGAGTTTTACTATGTTTAGAGTTTCTTTGTGTTTCTAGAAGTGTTCTTTATTTAGAGTTTGATTTTATTAGGAAAGTACTTTGAGTGATTGTCAAGTTTCCAAGACTATAAGTAGGTTGTTAAGCCATGAAAGAATGTACACCGAATTTGGTTATCAATGTAGTCTTTTATTGCTTCCGCGTGTGCTCTCCACTCTCTTGCTCGATCCTACATTTGGTATAAGAGCAAGGTGAGAGGAAGTGGGAGGAGAGGAGATAGAATTCGTGAAGATTCATAAGTTTTTTGGTGATAGTGAATTGTTTTCATTCAAAGAGAAGTTGCTGCGCAAAGTTGTGATGATAATAAAAGTTGCTGGGAAGAAGGCGTTAGGGTTTGAGAGTTTAAAAGAATTAAAGAAAAGAGAGATTTGTTCTTGTCAAAGAAAGTTGAAGAAAGAATATCAGTGAACGAAGAGTTGCTGTCGTGATCGTGGTATGCCTGCGAAGTTAAGCTGAGTTATATGCAGATAAAGTTGCAGCTGTGGAGAAAAGATACGTTCAGTAATTCTATGAGACAATTCAATTGAGTTGTTGGTGATTCTTGTTACTGTTGATGATGACCTGATGATGGCAGACGAGCTTGGGGATTGAAGCTCAAGCTGTTGGCTGCTATAATAATTCCATGAGGAGAAAAGATTATTGCTGATCAACTGTGATCATCAACGGCTGAAATATGAAAATTTAGTTTAGGGCATGATATTCATGTTGTTGTGAAGGATCAGTTTGTTTGAGAACCAGGTACTGTTTCCGGCTTTAAAAATAAATAAATAAAAATACTTGGTGCTGTTCATTAGGTATTGAGATCAGATGTGAGAATTGGTTGATGTTGCTGATATGAACGAAGGTTGTAAGAACTTGGTGCTCTCATTGGTAGAAGTGATGAACGGACGAGAGGTTCTAAGAAGATGTTGAGTGCAAGAAGGAGACAGTAATGGCTCGATGTAGTGGTGAGTTTTGGGTCTTATTTAAACCGAGAAAACAATGGAGGAAGAACTGATGTCGTTAATTGATGGTGTTTAATCATGATTGATCACGATGGTAGTTATTATTCATGGGATAGATTCTCGAGTTCTGGTGGGAGTGAAGATGTGCTGTTGCTCTCAAAGATTGTTTGGGTTCAGACCAAGGGTTATGATGAATCTTTGAAACAAACAAGGAGAAGAAGATGGTTAACTCAAGTAGTTATGGGAAGATATAGAAGAATGCAGTGGAAATCGATGAGAACTGGTGGTTGAGTTTGAGAAGAGTTAGATCGTTGTTGCTGTTTGGCAGTGAATAAAATCATGATGGTTTCATGGCAGTGAGTTTATGGAGGTATTTCTCTCGAAATTAAAAGTAAGAACAGAGAGTTATATGATGGGTGTTATGTGAAGTTCAGATGGAGATTTGGGTTCTACGACCCTAAGATCAGGTTCACAGTTGGAGGAGAAGTGTTGCAGTTGAACAGTTACAGAATTGTTGCAGAAGAATGGTTACAGAAGCTTGTTACAGAAAAATAGTTATAGACGAAAGTGTCACAGTTTGCGACAGTTGGAATAACATAAGATGACAACAGAAACGTGTGATAGTTTCTGGCAGAGGCGTTGCAGAAAACAGTTTTTGTGTATGTTGATGATTGTTGAGGTAGTTTAAGCAAGGGTTGCTATGGAAGAGCAGTGGTTGATTTTAGAAGGTAAAAGAAGCTTTGGGTGAGTGGTTGTGTTCAAAGGGTTAGGTCATGGATTCGAAATCATAAAAAAAAGAAAGATCAAAGTTGGTATTGCAGTCGACAGAAGGACTGGTACAATTTGATGGTGTTAATTTCGAATTCAGAAACTTAGAATGACAAGGTAAGTTGGGTGGTTATGTTTGAGCTTAAGGGAGGATGGTATCATGTTAATCTCAAACATAGAGATTGAAGAGTTTGTGGCAGAAACTTGGAAGTTTTACAAAGTGTGGCAGACTTTGTGTTAGTTATTGCTTGTGGCAGAAGTATAACAATGGAAAGATTGTGAGAGAATCTTGAAGAACAAAGAAGTGTGAAGGTTTCGCAACAATAGCGTGACTGGAACAAGAGAAGAAGAAACAACAACAAGTTTATGAAGAAAGAGAAGTAATCACCAGGTGGTGAAGAAAGATTGAAGAGAAGAGACGTCATAAGGTTGTGACCGTGAGAAGTAAAGCAATCCCAGTGGGGATTTGGCTAGAGTTGTGTGCAGAAATCCCAGTGTGGGGATTTGAGAAGAGTAGTGAAGAAATTCCAGTGTGAAATTTGAAGAGTGAAAATCCTACGAGTGAAGTAGGTAAACAAGAGTTGAATTTGAGCTACAATGCTCGGTGAATTGAGTTAAGGAATTTGGTTTTGTGTTAGCAAGTTGTATAGAGCACAACGAGGTGTTTCTAGATTGTTAAGGATTTGTTAAGAATGGTGTTCCGCTGCGATGAAGAAGAATGTGAAAGAAGTTTGTGATTATTGCTATGGTATGATAGCAATACGAAGTGAGTGTTTGATGATTGTTGTTAAGTAATGAAGAAGACTGGTTTGTTAGCTAAGTTAGCTATGGTTTGTGAATTGAGTTTGTTAATGATGACGGAATTCTGGAATGAGAAAAGACAAGAACGTGTTAACGTTTACCAATGGAAGAAGAGGAATAGAAAATGATAAAATACAAGGATGTGCAAACGATTATCAATGGAAGAAGAGGTTTACGAAATTCTCGTTGAATGATATATTGGTTTAAGGGAGGATGTTGGACGTTAAACCAAGATATGGTGATTTGGTTCGTGGATCAACATATGATGTTCATCCAGTCCAAGTGGAACAACTGCTGCAGTTGACGCAGTCAAGTTGGATCAACATACACTGTTGACACACTGTGCGGTATTTGGAAGTTAGAGCTAACTTGAGAAGCAAGTTGTGTCGGTTGCTGTATTTAGAGTTTTACTATGTTTAGAGTTTCTTTGTGTTTCTAGAAGTGTGCTTTATTTAGAGTTTATTTTTATTAGGAAAGTACTTTGAGTGATTGTCAAGTTTGTGAGACTATAAGTAGGCTGTTAAGTCATGAGAGAATGTAAACCGAATTTGATTATCAATATAGTCTTTTATTGCTTCCGCGTGTGCTCTCCTCTCTCTTGCTCGATCCTACATTAATTAATCATTGGAATGAGAAATGTGTTCTATGGACAGTGCCCCTCTTAGTTCCCTTGTAGTCTTCCGTAGAAGAAACGCAAATTAACCATTTTCAAACCAAAAAAAAAAAACACCAAAAAAAAAAAAAAACACGAATTAGCTATAACCACTAACAAATACCAGATTGAGAGGCGCTAATCGGTGTTCATTTACTACTGGCATCATATCCCCCAACAACCAAGCAAGGACAGAAGAAAAAGTAGCAACATCTTCAGACATACAAATGGACGAAAGAGGACCATCCATTCAACAACAATAACCGGTGCCGAATATTAGTTCAAAACTTTTCAAGTTATATTTTAGTGGATCTGATTGTGTCTTCGGTTTGGATACTGAAAGGACATGAAAATCAAAAAATAAACATGTACTTAAAAAGTTAGGACACAAGATGATCTCACAGACTCACAAGTCAATGATTGGGTTTCATTAGGTTTTGCGTCCGTCAAAATTCCAAGCCTATATAATCTCATGCATATATACCGTGGGCCATTGTAAGAGAGAAATATGAGTGGTGGTCGTCCGTAGCTCATAACTGCATACATTGTTTTGGTTGTCCTGCGGTCTTTGTGGACAAGTTCGTGACTGGTCATTAGATGTCAAGGTGCAGTTTTTGTCACCAGAACAAGATATTTATCATCAATAATAATCTAGTACAAGTTCTAATAAGATTTTTAGCATTAGGCAGTGTACTCACTGTGTTTCTGGAAAAACGTTACTTTCATTTTTTTTGAATTTGGCTTATTTTTAGATTAAAATAAAAAAAATAAAAGTATCTCTTTTCCAGAAATAAAAATTTAACATGTTAATTGATTGCACTCAATACAGTAGCATTTGAGAAAAAACCATTACAACCTTAAGAGCGTTTACAGTGGCTGAAAAATGTTTGCTTTCAAGTGGCAGAAGGATCTTGAGATTAGGAGTGATTACAACGAGCTGGATAAATCTTGTATTTTCAAAAGAAGAACCTGATGTGATATATGATGGTTTAACTAACGGCTATCATTCGCAGCCAATCTGAGATGTGAAATCATATGATACCGTTCAAAATTGTACTTAAACGGGTCCTGCATTGACACTTGTAAAATCCTCAAAAGTAACGTAACCCACAACCGTCCATCACTTTCCATTTTGGAAACAAAACAAAATTGAAAAATAAGAAAAATGCGTAAATAACATGGAATCGGTAATTTTTTAGTATGCTGCCACGTGGTAATAAATGAAACCATTAATCCAACATCTAAGAGCAGCATTAGTGACAAGCTATATATAACTAGCTAGCTAGCTAGAGAGAACAAGAACAAGAAGAAAAAGAAAGAAAGAAAGAATCAAAATTTCATATTTCTGTTTCTGTGCGATTTGAGCACTATCTCCCTCTCTCTCTATATACACAGACGACTACTCAAATCAATCTTCTGCTGCTGTAAGTCTTTTCTTTCTTTTTGCAGGAAAAAAATATGTGAACTTTTTGTGACTTGCATTCTTATTATGCTAGATGTGCCATGAATGAATGGGAAGAAAGATATTTGAGTTGGATTTTTGTGATTTGTCTGGTTGTTAGAATCTTGATTTCCGTGCCATGATTGATCAAGCTAGCTAGCGATGTAATTGTCACTTCATCTCCACTACAGCACCACCACCTGCGCTCTCACCCTTCATTATATGCAATCACATATCAAAATCAACACATAGTTTCATTATAAAAAAACCCAAGAACTTAATTAAATTCTCTGTTTTTTTTATTATCTTATATCTCTCAAACTATTCTCATCATCTTCAAATCGATAATCATAGTATAATAAAATCTCCACATTCGATGACTATTTTGGTTGAATTTCCAAATATCTCATGTTCAAGTTCAAATTCAACAAATCATCAATTCACGAGCTCTTCTTCTTTTTATGATCTTCCTTCTTAAATAACTACGCTAATGACAATACTTTCAGTAATGATAGACCTGGTGGTGGTGGTGGTGGTGGTGGTGTACCGAAGTTCATGGATTTTCTCTGTGAAAGTCTCTCTGCTCTTCAATTCATGGGTTTCCTTTGTGTGAACTAATTATATTGATTGGGAAATGAATTGAAATGTTTTTTTTTTTTTTTTTTTTTTGTAATTAACGGTGGTTTGTAGAATCGGCTTACATTTGGAGAGACGAAGAATTTGTTTAGGATTCTTGAATTAATCTTTTACTCTTCTTTTTTTTTATGTGTTCAGTGATCTTTCCCAAAGTTGATGAGATGAGGCAAGAATTCGGTAAAAATCAAAGGGTATGTAGATATGAATGTTTTGGGGGTAACTTTTCATTTTCATTCTTTGGTTGTAGCAGATCTTAAAGTGATACCAACTAACACAAGTATTGGTCTCTTTTCTTTTCTTCAATATAGTCATCTTCGTGGCCTAAAACAATTGTGAGAAAATGGTTGAATATGAAGACTAGATCCGATGAGTTTCATTCTGATTATACAACAAAAGGTAACTAATTACTTGTTAGCTAATTTATTTTTATTTTTTCTGTTACTCTAATTAACAAAATCTATTATCTTTTCAATCTGAAATTTCTAACAGTTTTGTTTATTGTATTTTGTGTAGGAACAACAGCGGGTACAAACGAAATGAGAAGGAAGAGTTGTTCAGATAGGGATAAATATGTTATGATTCCAAGAGACATCTCTAAAGGTATACACAATAACTTACTCAACCTGGTTAACAAAAATTAGACTACTGATGTATTTTTGAGGTCTGATAGTATTCATATTGAATTATGGTCAGGATGGGAAGTCGAATCGTCGGAAAGTCTAAAAAGACCAAGACCATTTGAACAAGAATCATCCACTGCCACCAATGATCTTAACCAAAGGTAACTAAAATACAATAGCTGGATGACAATCATCTTTACACATCAAATCTCACCTTTTTTCCAAATGATGGCAATCTTAAGTATTTTTGTTGTTGATAGTTTTGGTTTCATTTTTATTAATTGGCAAGTTTATAAACTTTTCGTGAGAAAAGGAGTAGAAATTAATCATATTTTATGTTATTTTCTTTCGGTGAACAGGTTGTTTGTAGGGACATGGAATGTAGGAGGGAAATCACCACATAAAGGATTAAACATTAAAGATTGGCTTTCTACAAATTCTCCGGCTGATATTTATGTTCTTGGGTACGTATACATTATATCTCCAAAACCTGCCTTATACCCCGAATGTTGTCGATTTAGGTTGCCAAGACGGTCCCGAAATCGATTTAGGAAACCTTGTAAATTTGACTGAATCAGTACTAATTCTGTTACTTTATTTGTTCTTACAGGTTTCAAGAAATTGTCCCATTAAATGCAGGAAATGTATTCGGTGCAGAAGATAACGGTCCTGCAACCAAGTGGCTATCCCTTATACGTCAAGCTTTGAACAATACAGATGAAAAAGACACTGAAATTCTAGAAAATTATAATAATGACACTTCTAAACAACAAGAAACATCAGAACTGATCACTCTGAAGCAACAACTACAGTCTTCTAGTACTACTCCTAATCAGTTTGACCAAATTGAACAACAACCTAACCAGCTGACTAAACCCAGAACCAGTTTCTCTGACTTATTATCCATGGACCATGACTTAGAAATTGACGAATTATCATATGAACCTTATGATTTTTCATCAAATTCTACTTCAAGTTCAAATTCAAGTTGTGAAGGTTCACCTACTCCACCAGCTGGATTATCGACTAGGTTTGGGAGTAATCGTTCGATGGGTGATCGTTATTGTTTGGCTGCAAGCAAGCAAATGGTTGGGATATTTTTATGTGTATGGGTTCGTACCGATCTTTATCAGCATGCTAGTAATTTGAAGGTTTCTTGTGTTGGTAGAGGCATCATGGGTTATCTCGGTAATAAGGTAATTTTAGCAACCATTCCACACACTTGCTTGAAAGTAAAGACCACGCTGTTTAGGTCTAAGACCACACTTTTTATTAACTGTCTCAATCGCTTTGCATGAACGGTTGCTTATGCTTGTTTTCTGCGTCTTAATTCAGGGTTCAATTTCAATAAGTATGACGCTGTATCGGACCTCGTTTTGTTTCGTATGCACCCATTTGACATCTGGTGAAAAAGAAGGTGATGAAGTTAGAAGAAATTCTGATGTTATGGAAATATTAAAGAAGACGAGATTTCTTAGTTCGCGTAAACTTGAAAACGAAATTTCGCCCGATAACATCTTGCGTCATGAGTAAGTTTTTCTTTAGTTTATGCACTTACTGTATTTACTTTTATGTATTAAACTTTGAGATTACGAATATGATTCCAAGTGTTAATTGAGATGATCGTTATATTGATTTGCAGTAACATTATTTGGCTTGGGGATTTAAACTACCGACTCTCGTCACCTGGTTGCATTGACACTCTTGAATTACTAAAGAAAAATGACTGGCAAACTCTTTTAGAAAAAGATCAGGTTAGAAACAGGACAAATTAGTATGTCTATGGATGCAAAATCCAAAATAAATTTAATCAATCGGCTAAAAGTTTCTTTGAATTTGGTATTTATTATGGTGCAGCTAAGAATTGAGCAAAAAGCAGGACGAATATTTCAAGGGTGGGAAGAAGGAAGGATACATTTCGCACCAACCTACAAATACTTAAACAATTCGGACCGCTACGTTCTACCCCAAAACAATACTACCTCCAAACCTAAAGATAAACGACGCACTCCTGCCTGGTACATAATCGCTAGCCAATTTCGATCCTTGCTTACCTTGATTTTTCTATTAATTAGTATCATAATATAAAAAAAAAGGACATCTCAACTAGATGCAAAATATTAGACATGGAACATGGATATGTCACTGAACAAGAAATTTTTTATTAGCATAAGAAGAAAAACAGTTGGGTATCATTAGTTTATTACTAGTGTATAGCTTTTAGTGTGCACGCTCTCTGCACTACTCTGATTAATGTTGGGAAACTAGTTAATTTATATAACTTTCTAACAGAACCAGGAAGGTTCCTTCAGTTCCCCTTTAGTTGGACATCCTCCGTGATCAGTCCAAGTTGATTAAAGTAGTCTCATAAACACTGATGATTATTATTCGGTTCGTCGTGAGCACATGCTCAAGCCTTTAGTTTAGCATATTAACAGCTACTACTGTTTAATTAGTTAGACTATTGGAGAGGTTAATTAGCTGTAGATCATTAGGTAATAAATTACACGCATGTTCTTTCTTCTTTTCTTTTTTTCATAAAATTAGTTGTAATCGAGAAAATTGAATAATAATTAACTGAATATAATTTTTTCCAATGGAACAGGTGCGATAGGATACTGTGGAAAGGTGAAGGAGTGGAACAGATGTTTTATATGAGAGGGGAGTCAAGATTCTCAGATCACAGACCTGTCTCTTCTCTATTTTGTGTACAATTTGATAATCATCTGTCATCTAACAAGACCAAGCTTATCAGGCCTACAACGGCGACGTGGTCTCGAAAAATAAAATCCCAACAGCAACATCAACATCAACAGCAACAACAACAAGTCAGTCAACAGAAAAGTCAGAACTCGCAATATTCTTTCATCAGTAATATTAGGAATATGGATGATCCTGGCATCGACATGCGTGGTAAAATTTCAAGCCGAAAAGTTGTTGCAGCCAGTTGCTAGCTTAACTAAAAAGTGACAGACATAATCATATATATATTGATAAACAAAGGTGATGTGCCAGATTGAATCGTCACTCCAAGCATTAGAACAAACACTAGAAGAGAGAGGGAGACCGAGCTTATGATGGCCAGTTATTTCTTTGGTTTGTTAATTAACTGAAGGCGTGACTCCTGTCAGAGCACTCCAACTTTGATATATATGTGAGATATTAGGAGATAAGCAGTTATGTCAGATCAGGTAGAGGTGATACAACATTTTTACAAGCATGACGAAGCACTCAAACCTGTGCTTCCGCCTAAGGGTCAGAGCTCAAGCGTATTTGATTGTTTTGATCAGTGTGTGTTGGAAATCTTGGGATAAGCTGACTAGCTAGTTAGGTACAAAGTCTGCTTTCAGCAGAATGGCTTCTTTTGTTTATTTCTATCGAAACAAAGTTTTTGTGAACTGTCCTCATATGCAACTGTAAAATGTACAGAAGCTTGATTCAACAACCAACAATGTGATAATCTTTTTTAGAGCTTAGATAGTGAATGGACTCCTGAGTTCTTTGAGGGCTAATTAGACTCTTGTACAGTTTATAACAAAAGTGTACAATATCCCATCGGCTGACCTAAAACAGGAAAGAGAGATTCATATATTTTTAGTCCATCATTCTTCTTCACGGGAAGAAGGCATGGGAAAAACAGAGCACGGTTTACCTTGAACAAGATGCAATCAATATACATTGAAATTCAATGAACATTGCTAAACAAAACCAGACTTCAAAAACACAATGTCATTCACGGATGTACATAACCAGTTAACCACTAAGGATTTACAGAGCCCGGAGGGTAACCCAAGAAGCAAAAAAAAAAAATCTCAACCCCTCATCCGCTTCGGCTCTCTTGGCTAGGTTACTCATGAGGCTCGCTGGTAGGCTAGCACGGCAACCTGTTCAATTCATGTAGTAGTATGTTGTTGGAGCTTAGCTTGTTAGACTTCCAACTAGTTAACTTAAAACTTTTTATCTAAAAAAAAAAATAAAATAAAAAAAAAAATAATAATAATAATGGTGAAACTACTATATAATCCTAGAAATAATATAATAGAGTTTGTTCGGTCGAGTTGACCTAATTCACTGTTTGTTAATTTGGTCCTTTTAAAAAAATATATATATATTATTGTTCGGTCCTTAAAATTGTTGTTTGGTGCTAGGATGGACAATACTCACACGGGATGATATCATGGATAATGTAATTATGTTTTGATAGTGAGAGAAATATCTTTTTGGGACCATATGTATATATATATATTCGCAATTATTAAGAGAAAAGAGAATCATTTCAAAAAAAAAAAATCTCTCATCTATTTTTTCAGATCTACTTTTTCTCTTTTTTTCCTTTTCTTTTCTGTTACTGTTGAAGATTGAGGATGAAGATTTATTTTTAAGGATCTATTTGATTTGGTTACAAAGATCGATATGGTTTTCTATTACATGGATTTTGATTTTTGATGACGGAGATCTTGATTTGATTTAAGAAATCGAAGATGAACCCGTAGAAAAGATGACGATGAAAACGAAGATGATGAAGATGAACTCCTGTTGTTGTAGAAGATTGATCTCCTGCTGTTGAAGGTCTTGAATGAACATTGATTTTTTATATATTTTTGTTGTGTACTCATGTTAAAGAATGAATTTTGTTTTAGATCTTAATTTATTAGGTGTTTATTCGAAAGAATGACCTTTGTTTTTTGGTGTGTGCTCATGTTAAAGAATGAATTTTGTTTTAGATCTTGAATAATTAGGTGTTCATTCGAAAGAATGAGCTCTGTTTTTTTTTTCACTTTAAAGAATGAACTTTGTTCTAGGTTTGAATTAGTTTGTTTTTGGTAGGTGTTCGTTTTGGCGAATGAACTTTGATTTTTGTTCATAATAATGAACTTTGATTAGATGTTCATTTAAAAGAATAAACTCTGGTTTTTATTCATAATAATGAATTTTTGTTGTCTGTTCATTTTTTTAAGAATGAACTCAAATCTATAAAAAACAATACAAAACGCCTGAAAACATAATGAACACCAACAAAAAATAAGTAGGAAGTTTAGAGTTTCATCAGAGAAAATGGACTCAAATAATCATGGAAATAGAAAAGTTATGGAAAATAATGCTAAAATAGTACGAATGGATATATTTGTCCATTTTATATTTTTAAATAATTGGACTAAACAGGAAACAAATTTTTCCGCTAGACCAAACAGTTTTGGGACCACCTAAAAAAGGACTAAACGAAAATTTTCCCAAAAAAATTTAGGGTCTAATGCTTTAAGTTGAGGTAATGTGATCGTAAACCATCGATACTAATTTGAGTTTAATACCAAGTGCCACCATAGTTAATATCATACAAAAGATTCTTTAACTAGGTAGTAGGAATACTAAGTACCATCATACAAATGCCAATAGAAGACGTTCGAGAAATTTTTTTGCGTCAAAAGATGATAATGGTAATTGGTGTACCACAAGGGAAGATTTGGAACAACTTCTTGTTGGACATTATAACGCTCTTCATACCACCTCTTTTCTCATAAAGAATGATGTTATTCTTCGATGCATACCAAAAGTCATTACTGCTTCAGATAATCCGGAGTTAATGTGAATACCTGAGAGTGACAAAATTCTCAAATCTCTGAAGGATATGAAACCATGGAAAGCACCTGGTCCAGATGGTTTCTCGCCTGGATTTTTTCGATCTCATTAGGAGATTGTCGATACTAATGTGGTGGAAACGGTGAAGCAATTTTTCGCACAGGTTACACCCTCAAAAGCTTGAATGTCACATATGTTACCCTTATTCCAAAAACTAACAATAAGCAGTTTCCAACGGATTTACGTCGAACTGCTCTCTGCAATACATGTTATAAGATTATCTCTAATATCTTAGCATCTAGAATGAAGAAAATAATGGGGAAAATTATATTTCCTCTTCAAGCTGCTTATATACCAGGTAGGCAAATTTCGGATAATATACATCTGGTGCAAAAAATTGTTCATACAATGAATAACAAAAAGGATATGTCCAAGCATTTGGCTTTATAGATGGACATGTCTAAAGCCTTTGATAGAATTGAATGTTCTTTTCTAATGTATGTTATGTTGCAAATGGATTAAGTCAAAATTGGTGAAACTTAATAATACAGTGCATCAACACTACAAAAATCCCCATACTTCTAAATGGTGCACCTTGTAATGCATCCAATTAAGGGTGTAAGGCGAGGTGACCCATTAATTATCATCATACCTGTTCATCATTGTTATGGAAGCCTTCTCTAGGCAATTACTTCATGCTGAGAAAAATAACATCATACAAGGTATCAAGATTTCTCCAACTACACTCTCAATCTCCCATTTTTTTTTTGTGGATGACTGTATTTTGTTCGTGAATGCTGATATTTATAATGTTAATAACCTGCTTAAAATTATTGAAGACTTTGGTGCCTCTTCAGGGAAGATTGTCAACTTTAATAAGTCAAGTGTCTATTACAGCGCCAATATTTTGTAGAGGTTTTGCAGAATTTTTCTAGAAGACTGAAAGTCCAAGGATGAACTCCAATGAAAGGTATTTGGGTACTCCACTCTTAATAGGTAAAAAGAATATTGATTTTTTCTCAAAACTGGTGGAAAGGGTTAAGGGAACATGGAATGGGGATTCAATGTCTCAGTGTTACAAATCTCTAATTATAAACATTGTTACCAATATGATACCATCCTACACAAATGAATTATCTTCAACTGCAAGCCAACACTAGTAAAAAAATTGAATCTTTGCAACGTGATTTTTGGTGGGTTTGTACTAATAAAAATAGCACATATATCATTTCTTGGAAAATATTAGGGCTGCATAAAAATCTGGGAGGTCAAGCCTTCAGAAACCTAAAGATTTTATACCAAGCTCTACTAGTTAGAGTTGCATGGAGAATGTGTATAAAATCATATGATCAGTGGGTAAAATCCATGTAGACTGATTACTTCCCTAATATCAATATGCTCCATTCTATTCCTAAGCCGAGAAGATCATGGGTGTGGAATGGGGTGCATAAATAAATCTCATTTATTAATTCAAATCGCCGATGGAGATTAGAAAGGGGTAACAAAATCAAAATTTTGTTAGACAATTGCATGATAGGGTTGAATGAACCTAATGGATTGAAGAGAATGAAGATTACATCTGGGGCAAAGAATTATTCATTTAAGAAGACAAACAATGGAATGTCCCTTCAGTCCAGCATCTATTTGATCCTGACACAACAATTCTAATCTTAAATATGAGAATTCCCACATTTGCATATGATAAACTCATATTGTCATGTCCTTTATAATCCTAAATTGAATCTGTAGCTCCATCAATAATAGAGAAATCAATTTGTAGTTTATATCGAAATTTACCTTCTCATGTTGCTGGAAGAGTGAAAGAATTTTGAGAGAAATCTTCTACCAAACCAGATTCACTTGAATCAAGTGGAATTGATTTCAAATCGACATCGATTTTATTCTCGAACATCTTCGACTCTGATTCACCAGGTCTGTTAGAATATTTGTTGTTGGGGAAGAACCTACAACTGACATTAAACCTTTACCACAATGATTATCCAACACCTCATTGAACATTTCTCTCATAGATTTATGGTACCCTTATGACGGTAATTTCAGTAATTCGTTGAGTTCATCAATTTCGTTAATGGAATCGTCTTGAATCTTAACAATTTAATTAAATTTTCGTGATAAATCCTTCATTGTAAAGGAAGCAGTCTTAGATTCGACTGCTCTGATACCAATTTGTAGTGGTCTACACTACAAATGATGCTCGGAAGCAAACTGAATCTCTGGTTGATAGAGGTTATTGAATAATTAGAATAGGAATAATGAAGAATTAGACAAATAAGCCATATATATATAAGAGAATTACAGGTAAAGAATGATAAAAGAGAAGGATAATTTTATTACTAAATTTGGATAAAGAAATCAGGTACAAACGCAAGAATATAAAGGACATACTCCAAAGAGAAAGAACAGAGGATGTATTCATGACCCGGCTAGCTCTTCTAAATAAAGGGTGCCCAATTGGGTTGCCCTTAACTAGGGACATCCTAATATTACGGATAACGACATGAAACATATGGAATCTAACAAGGAATTGAGCCTTCACACTTAAATATGACTACAATAATCTTCATGAAATCGGTATGGGTAATATGCAGCTGTCTTTGTTGATTCATAATACATAAATAAGTTGGAAAGAGTTTTGGGGATTTCATACTTGGCCAAGGGTTAAACATTTCTGGTGGAAGTGTTTATCTGACAATGAACCTCCAGCAGATATATATGGAACCTACGGAAGAAAGGCTTTTAGGAAGTGCAGTTATATAAGTGAGTTTGATGAAACTACAATGCATGGATGAATTTTTCTCTTTCCCTTTCTCAAGGGAGGTCTGGAGGTTAATTAATGGATGATCTATTTCCATTTCTGGAGCTCATAGAGTTTTTGCTGCAATGTTCGAAAACTGGATAAAGCAAGATAAACTTCAATCATCTCAACCAAGGTGGTTAAACTTAGCCATGATAGTCTAATGGACTATTTAAAACGAAAGGTGTGAAGTTATTTCCAAAATAAGAAGGAGGATCCAAAGGATGTGGACAAAAATCAACTAGCTTTGCTAACTATATCAACAACCTGAACTCAAAATAACAGGCACTGGGTTTGATTGTCCAACACACTATACCACCAAGAATATACTGGAAACCACGTGCATTTCCATTTTTTGTGATCAATTGTGATGCTTCATATGACATTAACACTGGCCTAACAGGTGTTGCTCTACATAATGCGTGATTCTGCAGGAAAGTGGCGGGGAAGCCCCGCAAATACTATGCAGAAGTGAAGAATTCAGAACGAGCAGAATGTCTAGCTTATCACCATGATGTCAGCTTGAGTAAAGAATTGCAGCATACTCAAGTAGTCTTGGAAGCTAATTTGCAAGGGATCGCAGATTATATTAACAGTTCAGCACGAGTGATAACTTGGGATAGTAAAGCCATTTTTTTAGATGCCATTGATTGCTTAAAACCTATGACATATTGTATCTGTCATTTTATTCATAGATATTGTTATAAACATGCTGATGAATTAGCTAAATTCAGCAGAAAGTTTGGAGTCACTAGAGCATGGTTTGATAAACCTCGTAGTATAAGAGCATTTCCAAAGAGATATTGTGATGTCCCTATTTTAGCGGATTAAGCTACTTTTCTTAAAAATTCATCTCCAATAGGAACCTGAAGGGAGAATGTGATATATCTACATCCTCTAACCCATCCTCTTGTTTTATAGGATCACTTAGAGTATGTAAATCATCCATATCATCATTTAATTATAGAATTATGTTATCTAAAAAATCTAAATAATTTTTATGTTCTTGAATAATCCAAATAGTTTGTATGGTATTGAATGCTCTTCATATATATGATGTGAGTATTTTCTTTAGCGGATCTTTCTTCTTTAATGGGTTTTAACAATGAAAATAAGGATTAGATTTTGTTTTATAGAAAAAAAAATTTAGAAGAGAGGAAATGTTCAAAGAAAAAAGAAATTAATGATCGAGCGAACATTAATATACTTAATATTTAAAAAATCATTATTTTTATGTATATTTCCTTATTTTTAACCAATAATGGAGGCTGCTATAAAGTGTGAAGGTTGTATCCCCACTTAAATGGTTGGAGATAGAAAACGCGGGGGTACTACACCACACCCAATTTTTTGTTCGAAAATCTATATGGACTAAACTTTAATAATTTTACGAGAGTAAAAACTCAATCAATGAACAATACTAAAGAGTTTATCTCTTTATCTTTTAATAATCACAAATTTAAACAGATATAGAAATTGAATCTGTAAGTATGATTATATGAAGAGAAGCTTGGAGGTACGAACAACCAATATCCAAGATCAATCAAAGTTTTATCCAACAAACAAGGTCAGATTTATCAACGATGATTGATTAACACACGACCTGTGATATTTCAATTTTAAAGATAAACAATATAGTGCAGAAAAGAAATAACACAAAATTTTGTTAACGAGGAAACCGCAATAGCAGAAAAACCCCGGGACCTAGTCCAGAATAAACACACGGTGATTATAAGTTGTTACACCAATTTCCTACTACCTATTCGAACTAGATGTAATACCTGGTTCATCTGTATTGAAGCACGTGTAGAACTCCTAGCAGAAAACCGATTCACTTTAGGAATTCTTCTCATAAAACTTCTAGCAGAACACAAGTACTCTTTAGAAGTAATTCTCGAAAATATTCTGGCAGGACAAGGTTCTCTTCAGAAACACTCTCAAAAATCTTCTAGAAGAATGTTAGTTCTATTTAGAAGATGCAACAACACGGTTGACACTTTCTAATCTTTTGATTTCACAAAAACACCAGTTTGATTTCCCTTTAGATGTGAATCAAGGTTTTGGAAATCTTGTGTTTGTTTCGAACAACTACCAGACAAAAGTAGAGATATCAAAAAAAACTTGTAGATTAGCGTTTCAACTTACAATTAGTATACGTACACACAAGGAGTCCATGAACCTGATTTTCGTAAGTGAACTTGCGTGATTCCCAAGTTAAGAAAACCCTAATAATTCTACAACAATAACATCTATAATAAATCTAGAGATATCTTGTTTAAAACTTCTTAAGGATTTTTACGAGATACCTTAATCGAAGTTTTCTTTCTAGTTCCGATTTCGAACAACTAGTGTCGGTATACGATCGAGAACTGAAATCTATAAAAACCTAGAGTTTATGATCAACAACTCATGAATGGTCTTATATCATAAGAGAAGACCTTAGACTAGACAAGAGGTGAAAAACCTAGATTACAAGCTGCATAACAATCACGAAGATTATTACTAACTCGGCTTTGCGATCCCTAAGGAAAGGACTTTTATCTCACTCTTGTTCACGAAAAACAGAAGACATGGAAAACAACCTTATGAACCTTATACCAATTTTCCAAGGGATGAAAAATATGGTATGCACGAACCCTTTATTTATAGTGAACAAGGTAGCTGTAAAACTAAGCAAGGGTAAGCTATCTTTCTTTTTCAAGATTCTTCTAATTTTGGGAGTCTTTCCTAACTTACTATATTCTTGCATAAATAATTAAATACGTATTTACTTTAGCATGTATTGTATTTACGTGAATAAATCACAATTTAACTTAGGAAGGAAATATAAAACTTAGGAAGGTAATCAAATATGTGTGGAGTAATATACATCTTTCCTAGATAAGGAAACATCAAAAACTTGACTAAAAAAAGCTTCTAGTCACGTATTTGCGCTAAAGTTCGTGAACCGTTATAAACAGTTCGTGGCTTGTTTCCTACTAACGAACTGCAACAGTTACAACAACACTTTTAAATGTTCCTTTAATAAATCACTCATAACTTTATTTTTACTAGTATAACGCGCACGCACAATGCACCTGCCGTTAAGTTTGTTCCATAATTTTGTTGTTCTCGTGCAGCGGCCTACGGTCAAAACCAATACTCGGACAACGGTCAAAGTTAACACCAATTAGGGAAAGCTCATTTCATACTCCTAGTGAAATCGCATGCGTGATGCGCCCGAAGCAATGGATGCTCATAATCTTTTGACATCAACATTTTTTCATTTTCCATATCCACCAGTTCTCTGATAAATTATTGGTATGACGTAAGTGCTAACATGGGAAACAAAGATAGGTTTGCCTTATTTAAGATAATATGCGATGCCTGATGTTCAGTTCCAGAACATGTGCTACGCAGCTGCTGCCTAAGCTTTAGCCTAACGGTTTCCTGAACTGCCATGTATCACCTTGATACGCAATAATCCCATATATATTCATAATTTTTCACATGTCACATATCATTTAAGCAAAACAGACTTTTTAAACTAACAACATACAACTGAAACAAAACAGAACTTACGTTGCATGATCCTTTATATTTACACGAATAAAATGCTCCCTCGCATATATTGCGAGGCTATGTAGGATTTAAAAGACATTGCTATCCTCAATCAATCCAATGTAGATCTTCCATTTTACAAAAATAAAAAAAGGATTAAACACAGAAAACTTGTTCGAATTCTGCTGACCTTGAAATCCATTATCAATGAGTTTTAGAACTTCCGCGACGTATCACACTGCAGAAACCAGATACACTTGAAACCAAAGCCTTGTGAGTACTGTACTGGAGACGCAAGACCCTCACCTGGCTGATTTCACACTGCAATAATAAAATTTCAGCGGGTGTCTCCCGTTGTATGGTTTATGGATAAAAGATCGAATTCAACATAGAACTACATGATTTAATATAACCCAAACACAGTTGCCAAGTTATTGAACCATACCGATTACCTAGAATTTCAAGTTAGTACCACCACCTCTAGAATCTGAAGTGCACACCTGAAAAGGCTCAATGTCTAGTTTTCTCATATATGGTTAGAACTGAAACAAACTATCATAACTAACTGATAAGGAAAACACACAATTTTGTGAAAATTCAATGCATCAACAATATTTAAAATACTGGCCTGCAAACATAGAGGACTACTATCTTGTCTACAGATGCTTTTCCAGCAGTATATGAATTTGCAAACGATTTCAAATTTTCAATCATATGCAATTATTATGGCGTGAAAACTTAATTAACAGAAAACTGTGGAGATTTCCCAATACAATTCCAATTCCTAAAAACGCATGAAGGAGAATTCATCATCTTTCAAGTTTCAACCCCCTTACCCCAAATTCTTAGTCTTCGTCATTATTTGTCATTTTCCAAATTCCCTCTTCATCTACAATCTCTACTAACGACCTAAAATTAAACCCCATTGGACCCTCCATTAACCTATACTAATTCAATATTCTTCACAATCCAATTAGTTTCTTCTCGATGAAAATGGGATGGAACTAATCATTTTAATTTTCTAACTAATCAACTCTAAAAAACGCCCTGCATTTCCCACACCCAATTAAACCAAAATTAACAGCAGAATACTAAAAAAAAACACTTAATTGCAAAATAGATTCCCCACTTATGTTGAAATGAGAGATCAAAATGAATACAAATTTTCTCACCAATGGGTTGATGATTGAAGAGAGATCGATCCAAATGCAAGGTTTTGTTTTCCTTCCTCTGATTTCATTTGATTTTTTTTCCGGTTAATGATAAAATCGAACCACCCTTAGAAAAATCACCACCACCATCAATTAAATTTTATCGAAACACCCTAAGAACAATCGCCACCACCATCAATTAAATCTTCGAAACTTCATCGCGAAGAATAAATAGAGAAAAGAGAGAGACATAACACAACAAATACGTACTTGCCCCTTGATATTTTGAAATTCACCACAATGTAACGAGGAAACGGAGAAAAGATAAAAACACGGAAGGGTTAATTCGTCATTTAACTGTCAACCGGAGAAAACACCTCTTTTCTTTATATTAGTTAGATAACTCGGAATTGACTGACTCTTAACTCGTTGAATTCGTAAGCTCATTCATTGCGTATCTGAATTTATTTGTTTTTTGATTTGATGACGTAGTTAAGAGATGAAACTTATTTTGCAACTTCAGCTACCACATCAGATTCAGCTGTTATTCAGCTGGTCACATGTCAAGATTGGTTTTCTTTGCACATCTGAATATGGAGGAGACGAATATCCCGTTAGAGATACTCTAATAGAGAGTCATCTTTTACCAATATAAACACATTCAGTTAATAAAGAGTGGAAATTTGTGCACTCCAATAATACCGGGGTGCACGTTCCGACTGTCGTCATTGGCTCAAATTGCATTGACTGATTTTATTTTTTCCCCTAAAAATACAGTAAAATTGTATTATTGGGGGTGTACAAATTTTCCCTAATAAAATTCATCTTTGGCATCAAAAAGAAAATGTTTGTTTACTCTTAAACCTCCATATGATCAAAAAATAAATAAATAAAAATAAATATGAACTGTTTCGTTTCATTTCTCAGCATTAAACACTCACCCACCCATCCCCTCTCTCTTGCGGTCTCCAAAACCCCCATTTCCCCTTGAAACGCTAACTTTGTTTCTCTCTTCTTCTGCCATTAACCCTTCTAATCATCTTAAAGGGTTTCAATGGGGAACTTCAATATTCTTCCAGAAGAGATTCAGATAGAAATCATATCTCGTCTTCCAATTAAATTTGTTCTACAAAGAAAATTGATATCAAAGCCATGGAAAAATCTACTTCAACATCCATCCTTCTCACAAATGCACTTCAATCATCATCATCTTGATTCTTCTTCTGGTAACTTAACTTCTTGTATTTTCTATTCTCGTCAACCATATGTTAATGAATTTTATTACAGTGACTAATGATGAAAATTGTAATGAGGCACCCTCTAATAGAAGAACAAGGATGAATTTAGGCGCTCCATTTGAGAATAGTTCTATAATTGGTTCTTGCAATGGTTTAATTTGTTTCAGTAGAAAGATTAGAAAACGATTTTGTGAATGGGATTATGGACCTTCTTATATCTGTAATCCAATCACCAGAGAATATATTATCCTTTCCAATTATGGAGGAAAGTACTAGTTGAATGGATTTGGTTATAGTTCTATGACCAAAGAATACATGGTTGTTAGGATATGTAAGTATGGGGGAGACTCAAATGTTGGAATTGTTCAAGTATACACTCTTGGTAGTGGCAAGGGGTGGAGAAATGCAGGAATGATCGACATCAATATGTAACGGATTTTTGCTGGTGTGTTTGTAAATGGATCTCTTCATTGGTCGGGCAATGACAAAGGAACTATTGTTGGTTTCCATTTGAATGATGAAACTTTAATGAACTTCCACCGCCACCACCTTGTTTGGCACAAGCTGGTATTATTGATGTTGAACTAGGGGTTTTAGGTGGTTTTTTAACCTGGCTAAATTGGGGCCTATGGTGATTAATTGGGACCCATGGATTTCTAAGTTTGATCAAACTACCATTTTACCCTCTATGAAATTTTAATACTACTAATTTATCCTCATTAAATTCTAATAACAAAAAAAAATCAAATCAAAATCATTTTTATTTCCATTTCCATCAAAATTAAGAATTCAAAATCAAACGAAAACATTGTCGATAATCACCAAATTCACTACAATAGGTCATTTTTCTTTTTAGCTCGAATCAAGTACTTTTCTATTAACCCAATCCCCTAGAGTAGGTTTCAATAACATATAATCACTCAAACAATCCAATTTTTGTAAATCAAAGTTTTTTGGGTTTATAACAATCGGTCTACGTCAAATGCACTTGTAAACCGATTTCATTTAGAAAAGGTTGTTGTTTATGCCCACAAAAACCGATTGTCCTGGACGGGCATTCTGGTTGGAGGAAATTGAACCAGAATCGTTTTACGTAAATGCCCACATAGCCCGATTATGGTATGGAAGAGATAATTATTTTTCTGTGTTTTTTTGTTGCTAGAATCGGATTACATGAGCATTTTTATAAATCGATTCATGTTGTGCAATGTCAGGAATTGGTTTTTATATATATTTATCGTGTAAACCGATTCTGGGTAACCCTTTTTTTTCCACTTAATACTCGAGTATGAAATCATACTCGATTTCATTTCGATTACAATGATTTTCCCCAATTTGAAAACGATTATAACTGTATACTCGAATTGAAAATGAGTATAACATCTTAAGCGATCTGAGATTGAGTATGAAGTCATACTCATTCTTATCTCGGGTATAGAATGAATTTTAATTTTATTTGATGTTTAACAACACATAATTCACAGATAGAAAAGAAAAAGTTTACCCACAATCGGTTTATGTTCATGCCCATATAAACCGATTCTGGATAATCGGTTGATTTTCATGTCCATATAAACCGATTCCGGGTAGAAGCAAGTTTCAAAAAAATCTATGTATGTTTTTGAGGTTACAGTCGGTTGATACCATTGCCAACATATACCGACTCTGAGTTGGTGTTCTTCAAAAAAATTCAAATTTTCCATTTTTTTCGTGTTCAAATGATTCATTAACACAAGTTAATTTCACATCTAACACGATATTTTATCACTAATCATCCGAATTAACACTAATTAATCAGGGGTAAATTAGTTATTAAAAAAATAATTGGTTAAGGGGTTTTCCATTTTACTTTAAAATATCTTTTTTTGTCACGTAGTGATAGGTCCAAATTAATCCTTAGAGCAACTGCAGTGGTGCGAGTATAACCAAAGACCAAAGAGAGAAAAAAAGATCAAATTTTGGGTTTAGTATGGTGTGTGACGCTACGGTGGAAAGACTAAATTTGGTCAGACGTACATTATACGTTCGCCAGGTGTGGGGCGTAGACTATACCAACGCCTGATTGGGTAGATCCTAAAAAAAAAATGAAAGAAGTGGGGCGGAGGTATAAAGCCCGCCCCACTAAAATGGTTTTGAAAACAAAGAATGGGGCGGGGGTATAATGCCCGCCCCATACAAAATAATAAAAAAAAATGGGGCGTAGACTTTGCGTACGCCCCATGTGGAGCGTAGACTATATCAACGCCTGATGTGGGGCGTGGAATATACGTCCGCCTGATGTGGGACGTGCACTATATGTCCGCCTGGTGGTGGGGCGTGAAGTATATCAACGCTCGACTATATTTGGGTTTAGTCTTGGTCCCAGACCAAATATACTCTGGGTTTTAGTCGTTGATCAAAATTTGATCGATAGTACGTTCCACTATGTCTGTTCAAAAGACCAAATATTTGGGTTTACTCTCCCACTGTGGACGCTCTTATAGGCCCCAATTTAGCCAGGTTTTTTAAGTGTTACTTATGAATACTTTTCCCGTGATTGTGACATATTATTGCTGAAGAAGAATAAAGATAATAATGACTTTAGCTGGAGTAAAGAATTTAGTTTCGACAGCCACATATCGCGGCCATTTGAGTTTACCAAGAGTGGTAGGCTTCTGTTCTATGGGTGGGGCAAAGTGTATAGTTACGATCCAAAAACTTCATCTGCTGAAATGGATGTGAACTTTGGCAAGCGTATTTTTCAAGCAATTCCTCACAAAAATTCTGTAGTTTCATTAAAAGTGTTAGGAGAAATGGATACAAAAGCAATGGAATCATGTGAAAGAGCAAGTTCAAGCGAGGAGACAAGCAACGATGATAAACTGAAGAAGCCGCCAAGGGAAGTAATAGATCTCTAGGTAAGTGTAATGGTAACTACCTTCATTGGAAATTTTCAGCATTTTGAGATTAGATAACAAGCCAGCTTTTCTGAATTTAATCAATAGACAATTTGTGCTGCTATAATATCATGTCTGAATTCCTCTTATAGCTTTGTATTGTTATGTTTATTGCGTAACTAATTTGTGATTTTTTTTTTTAATGGAGAATGTAATAATGTGAACTCTGCTTAACTTATTTACCTCTATAAGAGATTGAAATTAGAGTCTGAGTAGTATGTGCAGGAAATATCATGGGAAACGAATAGCTTTTCCCATTAGTCCTAGGCTCATACCCTTCTAGAGTATCTATTCGATTCTCAGTTCTGAGCTGGTATTCCTTTAGTGGTGTCATTTCGAAATCTAGTGTGTGTGTGTGTGTGTGAATGATTTTAAGTTGCTGAATTTGTTCTACATACAAAAACAAGTTCACTGGATAGGAAAGAACAGAAAAATTGTTTTCATTAGTCAGTAAATGTCATAACTAGGAGGATAAGTAGATATGCACTTAGGATTCTGTGGGTTATCTGCTGTGTGCCATCATAGAAACAGTGGGGA
The DNA here is from genome assembly GCF_003573695.1 of Papaver somniferum. Lineage (NCBI taxonomy): Eukaryota > Viridiplantae > Streptophyta > Magnoliopsida > Ranunculales > Papaveraceae > Papaver > Papaver somniferum. The sequence goes on along the minus strand of NC_039360.1, from coordinate 161,611,810 downwards.
TATTGCTGACTTATGCTAAAATTTAGGCTTATAGATCTCAATCCATTTTCACTTAAGTGAAAAAGAAATGAGGCAGCTCTATGTTATTTGGATTCTTTTGCTTTCTTGTGTTATTTGTTGAACTAACGTTATTTCAGTAAGAGAATGTTGTATATGTTAGCTGATTTTTTTTGCAGTGAAGAATGGAAGTTTCCTCGGTGTTGCTAGGTTACTAATTCATTTAGTTATGTGCTGACGTACTTATCTATTGTAAAGATATTTGAAAATGGACCTTTAACATCAGTAAGCTGGTCCAAATCTCAAAGAGTTACGCATCCTGAACCAACATTTTCTTATGCTTCTTGCTGCTGTCCCGGATTCAATTGCAGGCTATTGCATTTACTTCGTCATGACCAAAGAGCAAAAGTTATTCTTTCATCTTCAAGTTCTGGTGATGCAGAGCTGGAATATATCCAACGAGAGAGACAGAGTTTCATGACTGAAGTTTAAATTTTTTTTATCTGAATTCACTTTTTTTAAGGCACTTTCTTTGAAAGAACTTCTATTGGCTTATTTACAGGAACCAAGTCAATGAAATCCTTTACTTCCCTCTTTAGGATCCAGGCAATAACCAAGGCCAGTCTGTTTGTAGCTTGTTGTTAGATATCATGGGAATGTTCTTGGAAATAGAATGCTCATAATTTATTTGTACTTAGTTAGAAGCTCCAGGAAATCATCCCAGCTTGTAGCCTTAATGGTCTTTGATGGTGCTGGTGAAATGCGCTATTGCAGAGAATGTTGAGAATGTATGTTTTTGCTCCGACTCTAAAGCTGTAATTGTGGCTTTTTGCACTGGTAAAATTCCTCTGGCAGTATCAGTCCAAATGGTTGAGGATTGTCAGAAGCACTGAGTTAAGGTTGTATGGTTGTAAAGCTTTTTGCTCTTGTTTTTTTTGCTTAAATCTGGTTTAGCCTTGGTATTGTCTGGGCTGAACCCTTTAGTAATCTTTGAAAAATACTCTGAAAGCAAAAGAAATTGCAATTTTAGCAAGACAACAGCATCAGTAAAGATTGTGGGTTGAAGTAAAAAAATTCAGATTTTTTTGATCTCTGTCTAGCTCAAAGGGTAGTGCACAAGCAAATGATCAACTCCTGCGATACGTCCAAGCCTTGGACCAGACTTTCGACTAGCAGGAGGAAAATTGCAATGAGCCATCATACTCGCGTAACACAGAAGAATAGTATAGAACAATTAGATATATTATTAAAAATGTCATTAGTAGTATTTGGATTCAGTGGTAGAGAAAACTGACTGAACCCATTTAAAACCTCGCTCTCTGCCAACACTCCTGTTATAATATCTACAAAGGCTCATTCCCCCCTCCCCCTGCTAAGCATCTACTTAATGGGGATGTAAGGGAGGATGAAGAAGAACCACAACTCTTTTTATCCTTTTTCTATATATACCATGTCAAGATCAAAACCCGGTAAAGAAAAGAAAAAGAAAAAAATCGAAAAGTATCAACAATCAGTACCCTACTAGCCCATCTCTGAGCAGAAATCTTGAGGAGGTGGATTTCCGTGTTACTGTTTCCGTATTTCGTTGCCATCCAATGTGCTGGTTGACGTGCTAGGCCGTGAAGGAAGTAATAGGGGGACAAAAGGCTGACCAGATGGAGAAACAGGTAGCCTGGTTCTTGATGGTGGCGAAGGTGAGAAATTTAATCGTGGTGCTGGGTGAACGATCCCGTTGAGACTTGGAGACCTTGACATGTATTTTCCAGCAATTTTCGCAGGTTCTTGAAGAGGAAATCTGCAGGAATACTTCATGTCTTGGATGTTTTTGAGAGACTCGAGAATAGTTCTCATGGTGGGTCTTTCAGAGGGTTCCTTCTGGAGGCATTTGAGAGCAATGTCTGCAACTGTTCGGGCCGCTTTAGGAGGAAAACGACCTTTTAGACGCGGATCCATGACCAATGATAACCTGCAATCATCAGCTAGGAAAGGCCGGCTCCATTTAACCAAGTTCCTTTCTTCCTTGGGGTGCCTACAGTCAAGATTCTTCCTACCAGTGAGTAACTCAAGCAGAACAAGGCCGAAGCTCCATACATTGCTCTTTGGGGTGAGTACTCCTCTTTCTAATGTCTCCTCTGGAAGATTTGCAACTGCCTGAACAGGGGACAACGCGTGTTAAGAGATTTCGTAAAAATCAAAAGATATTTGGCAGTTATTTGGAGAGCCTTAAAGATGATTTTGTTAACAAGCGGTAAAAACAAAGAGGTGGCGTGGGGGAATCGGACTATCTAATGATCACATAACCACCTCAACTTTTTCACATTCATTGGTCGTAAAAGACATGAAGTCTTTTCAGCCAGGACAATGAAACAATGCCAAATAATTGGATAGTTGTAATAAGTATAGAAAGTTCAATAGCAGGAAAAAAATGAAGTGCAATAATACATTATGCTGAAATTATCAAGGAATTGGTAAGAGAATCGCTTCATAAATTCAGGACTTACTGGGGAAGTATTTGATATTTCTGCTTCAGGATTGCGAGTAACACAACCATAGCCCGAAAGCTTTGCACTGAAGTCTTTGTCTACCTGTATGTTTGCAGTTGAGAACTCTGTGTACATTGCCTGCATACACAGCATAAGCATCTAGCAAGTCAGTCAAAGGAAAAGCAAGGGATAAAAAGATAAAGCTCCATCGGACTTGCAAAATTTGTACGATTATGTCCAAAATTACCTGGAAAGGTCCTTCTTCATGTAAGAAAGCAAGACCTTGTGCAGCACAAAGAGACACTTTCATCCTAGTACACCAATCGATGGGTGGCCCATCAGATTTACCATATAAAAGCAAATCTAAGCTCCCGTGGAAGAGTCTTTCATAGACCAACATCCTTTGGTCTGAGCCCTCACGTGCATGGAAACCAATCAATTTACAGAGCTGGGGATGTTGCAAAGAAGAGATTGTGTTGACCTCGCTAATGAATTCTTTAAGACCCTGCAAGAACATACATGAGCTGAGAATCCATTCTGAACCCTATGCAGTTGTGCTGCCACAAGTGCAACCCAAAACTTATGAGATTCTATTACTGCAAGGACCATGCTCTAGAGATTCTATTACTGCAAGGACCATGCTCTAACCAACCGAAAAAATTACCCCTGTGAGTTGGCTTACAAGGGAACCGTATGCAAGAGTCAGCATAATCACACTCACCCATGGCATACTTTAACCGATGTGAGGTTACATATTTCTAACCGCTAATAACGGCTAATTTAACCAAGGCAGAACCTCAGTTCTATGTCGCAGTTAATAATATACAGCAGTGGTACATGGAGCTAGGGTAAACATACCTGAGTGGATGGGAGAAGGCGAGTAACAGTAGCCTCCATCCTCTTGGAACTGGTTGAATCATCACCAAATGAAGCTTTATACATTACAGCCGAAAGACCTTCGGACATGCACCGATCCGCAGAGAATTGCTGGCAAGCACTTGATAACTCCTCATACGAAAAGTTCTTTAGCCCTCCTCCTGATGGTGGCAGTGGCAACGGACCACTAAAATCCGCCGGCTGTTTAAAACTTCCCAAATTTTTCAATACACTCTGTGGCGAAGGCAAAGGCAGGGGTTGCGGTGATGGCGATCGATACTCCCTACTCAAATACCTAAACGAACCCGAATCATCCCCCCTTTCATCAAAATCAGACGAAAAGAACATATTATCCCGTTCTGCCGCCTCATTTAAACTCGACGGAGCAGATAATGTCCTACTCCTACCAGTTATTAAATTACCAACAGGTTGTTGCTGTACCACTCCTCCTCTACACTTAAAACTCGACGGAGCCGATTGTAGTGACCGGCGACCGCTAACGTGGTGTGGTTCAGGGAGTACCGACGATGATGGTGTAGATGTACTCTCCTGTTTAATAGACACCGCCGGCCGTTTTGATTTCTTCTTTTTACCTCTTTTCAACACTGTAAAACACCCCATTACTACAAACTTTCTCTTTTCTGCAACAACGAATATCGAATTTAATTGAAATAGAATTCTCTAAAATTCTGTAAAAATTTACACGAAATGAAATGAATTTGTTGATTAATTGTGTGTTTGAAATGAAACCCAGGAATTGAAACCCATGAATTAATGAAAGTAGTCAAACATGGAATTCAACACGGTTTAAAGTCAGTTCTTGTTTTTCTCAAATTACACACAAAAAGAAACAAGTTTGACCCGTAAACCCAGAAATGAAGACCCATAAAGTAAAATCATTAAAAATCTGAACTTTGATGATGAATTGGTGATGACCAATTATCAAACACAGAAAACTAGAGATACAGAATCCGAGAAATCAAGGAAATGAAATCTAAGAAGCAAGAATCTATAAAGATTTGCTGGTGCTTACAAACCTTAAAATAGAATCTTTAAGCCGGAAAATCTGTTGAGATACTCCTCTGGATGATGAATCTGAGTTGAATTTTGGATGATGAATTGAAAAATTGAGGTGAATGTGTGCGTGGAGGAGAAGAAGATACATATACCCTAAGTTAAAGAGAAGAAATTAGAATTGAATACAAAAGATTGACAGATAAGAAGAAGAAGAATTTAGAATTTGGAGAGAGAGGCAACAGTCAAACTGTCTCCATTTATTATATTGGAGGATTCATTCCCATTATTACATTATTTTTTTCTGTTTATCCTCAGATTACATATATACCCCTATTACTAATTTTGGGTGTCTCATTATCTTTTTATTTCTTTTAAGCATGAAATCTATTAAACTATTGCACGACTGTTGTTGGATGGTATACAATAGAAGGATTAATTGAGAGATATTTTTTCTAATTGGATGATATTTTTATTGTAGCTATCGGCATGGTCTTTCTATATAATTGGCATGGTTGATGGATTATTGGCATTAGAAAACCATACCGACAGCTACAATAAAATGTTTCCGAACTTATTGTTTATATAATACCCTAAGATTCATCAATTACAATTAAACTAGGAAGCCATAAATCTACAATAACATAATACAGGAGCAAAATTCAATTTTCTGATTTGAAGTCGTGTGTAGGGCGGATGTTGGTGTTGAAGGTTGAAAGACCTTCGTTAAATGATTTCCAAAAAAGTAAAAAACTTTATTTCTGATAGACATGCGGTGTTCATAGGAACCCTTAAAAAATTAGAAGTGTACGATGCAATTGATTGAAATTGTTTATTATGCTTTTGTATTTTGATGTTGTCGTGACTGCCTAAGTGATATCTGAACAATAGAATAAGGTTTTGGAGTTTTAATTTTGTGACACTCTTTGAAAATGTGTCCATCGGACGTTAAAAATTAGAGGTGTACGATGCAATTGATTGAAATTGTTTATTATGCTTTTGTATTTTGATGTTGTCGTGACTGCCTAAGTGATATCTGAACAATAGAATAAGGTTTTGGAATTTTAATTTTGTGACACTCCTTGAAAATGTGTCCATCGGACATTTTCGTATAATTTTCCCAGTACTTAAATCACTGATCAAATTATTTTCCATTTTTATAATATCTTTTTTCCTATTTTCACACCTTATGAATAATGAAGCTAAAAACTCCATAACTACATAAAGGCTGTACACAACCGTTAGAATAAGATGATTAAGTATAGGAAAATATACAAAACAGTCATAATATTAGGACCCGATTCATAAAAGCATCCTACTGTTACAAACTATTAACAAATGATCATACTTCCGTTAAAAAGAGAGTTAAGTGTAGACTCACAGTTAAATATGTTAATGAAATTATTTATATGTCCTTCATGTTTATCCCTCCATACACAATTTTAACTTTTGCTTTCATTATAATTTTTTGAAGGTGGTGTTATTTGTAGGTGGTGGTGGTGCCGCTTACATATTGTTACACCGGATTCAGGATCGTAAAACCGCATTCAGGTTCGTTACACCGCTTTCAGGATCGTTACACCGCATTCACCCAAAGGGTTCACCGCTTCCCCTTCGGGGTTTAGCAGAGATTCTTAAGCTTCCATCATCACCACCACCACTTCTACCAATTAGTTAACTAGAAAGGGTACTTTGAGGGGTATTTTCGGAAAAGATAACACCGTTTTATTCAAAAATGTTAAATCGGATGAAAAAGACCATTTTGTAAATGAATTACAAAAGTATGATCATTTTGTGATCGAATTACAAAAAATATGACCATTTCTGTAATTGGTCCTTAAGTCCATAATAAGATGACACCATTGTTAAATTCATGGGGTTCTTTATCTTCTTGCGGTGATAACAAACCGACCTTTTTTTTTATGGTTTTCCGGGGTTTTCAGAGGACTTGACTAATATTGAGACAAGTTAAAGTTATGGACTTTTCTATTTATAAATCACTGGACTAATTTAACATATATACCATGAGAGCATCCAATAAGAAAAATAAAGTGTTTTTTCTATTTATCTTTTGACGATAACTAAATATCGGATCCTTAGTTATCACTTTGCGAGGTTAGTTTCACTTGGCCAAGTGCCTCATAGTCATAATAGACAGTTTTGGATCAATGGTAATTTTTTAGTATTAATATCATTCCAGGGGAAAAGTGCAATGAAGTAAAAGAGATTACACCGTCTAAGGACAATATCATTCCGTTGCAGGATTTGTCAAAGTATGGAAAAAGTTTAAAGATTAGGTGAGTTTCACAAAAATTCTAGAAATCTTCTTTATTCAAAACTGTGGGGGATCTGCTTGGAGGTCTTATTGAAGTCTCGACAAGTACATTGTACAGGGGAGTAGATATACAATCCAATCTTTGCTTATTCTGTAACACAGCGGTGGATACGATGGACCACCTGTTCATCCATTGTAGGGTGATTAATCAGCTGTGGGATTCTTTTATAGCAGCACTAAAGGTTCAATGGGTTATGCCTGTTAACTTCATGTCGTGCATTCGGAGCTGGAGATTGGAAAGAATCTCAGCAAGGGTTAAGATGGTTTTGCAACTAATTCCTTTTGTAATCTGTTGGGAGGTATGGAATGGGCGCAACAGAAGGGTGCACAGAAGGAGAGCCAAAACAGTGTATGAATTGGAAATTGCCAATGGATTTACTTGTGGAGTTCTTTAACAGAGACTTTTAAGAATCTTATTGCGAATCAGATATTAGCAAACTGGGAGGATATTATAAGCTTGTAGCAGTTCAATCCTTTTTCGTTTTTAGTAGGTCTTTTGACTCTGTAAATCTTCTGTAAATACCTTTTATTTTCTCAATATATATATCCTTCCTTTCTCAACAAAAAAAAAAAGAAAAGAAAACATTTTGTGCAAACTCTTTCAAAAATGGGGTTTTGGGACATTTCATATAGTTTTATTGTCTATATTTATTTAGTTATTTAAATTAAATAAAATTCTCAAAATTGAATTTTACGAGAGTATACACAACTTAGCAAGTTAAACCAGCCTATTTTAACAAACAATGCGTAATCGTGATTTGTTTCTTTAGTATTAAAAATAATCAAATAAAAATATCTAAAGTATATTATTTATAAAAATTTGGAAAGAAAGGGTATTGTCGGAAGAAAGTTTTGGTAAACAAGGTACTACTAATGAAGTACCAGTACTTTGTCCAAGTTTGGAAAACTCTAGTCAAACGTTGAAATCAATATTAAAACATTCATACTACTTTTTGATTAGTCAAAGAGATTTTATGATGTGGATAGGTTCTTGACTGATTTTAATCATTGGATGGTATTTTAAGATTCAAACGTGGACGGTGTTGATAATATCTTGAGCACCGCGACAAACATAAAAGCACCACGGATTGGTAGACGAGGTGATAAGAGTTACAAAAACAAGCATGTTATAGGTCAGCATGGTTTATTAGAGGGGAGGTTATAGTAATGTCCCTCTAATTGGTTAGTGGATGTCTTATAAAGTATGTAAATTGACTAGATTACCCTCTCCATTTTTAACTTAAATCAAAGCTATATTGAAAATTTGTTTTCTTTTTTCTTCTCTTCTCCTCCTCCCATCAACTGTAACCTCCATTAAAACTCAAAATTTCATCGTCTTCGATTCAAATTAATCAAGTGTAATGTAATGACTTATATGAGGTATGTTTTGAAAACCCAGTTACGATTTGGTTTATTTTGTTCGATTTAAGTTTAATTTCTATCAAAAATTAGGATTTTAGATGAAAATTGAAATTGAAATTTCTGGGTTTATGTGAGTTACGGTTGATTTTAACTCAATTACGAATCGTAACTGGAGATTTTAATGTTGTTACGGTTGGTAATAGTTCAATTACCAACCGTATTTTCTTATATCTGAGAATTTTCTTCAGTTACGGTTGGTAACCATTTTAGTTTACGAATTGTAACTGAGTTACGGTTGGTATCGAGCATTTGGTTACCAACCGTAACTGAGTTACGGTTGGTATCGAGCATTTGGTTACCAACCGTAACTGAGTTACGGTTCGTATCGAGCATTTAGTTACCAACCGTAACTGGTTTTACGATTGGGTTTTCTTCAAATTTAACCAGTTACAGTTGGTAGTTCATCTTTTACGAACCGTAACTTCGATTTACGGTTGGTTATGAGCAAAATTACAACCGTAATTAGCTCTGAAAATGTAAAAAAATTGAATTTTTTACGTAATTTAGATAACTTTGAGAAACAAAAAGCTACTTGGGACTAATTTAGAAGTATACCCAATCATTTTCATGTCCTGGTTCTTCATTTTGTTGGTTAATTTCTTCAATTGATTGAGATTGACCTTCTCCTCTAATTTTTTTTTTTTTTTAACTCTAAAAATCTGATTTTGAGTTAATATAAGTGAAATTAATCATTAACACTAAATTTGATTATCATCACTAAACTAGGTTATCAATTATGAGGGTTAATTTGTCATTTCCAGTTTTTTGGATAAGGGACACTTGAATTATCATGTAATGATCATTTTTGTCCTATTACAATGCCGACCCTCTAATAAACCATGTCGCCCCTATAACAGGCTTGTAGAAAAAGGATAATAACGAGGTTAGACCAAAACCCAAGATAACAAAGGATAAATAATGCATATGCTCGTAGAATCTTGAAATTAGGATTTTTCTTCTTAAGTAGTTAAGAATTTGGTGTTGGCAAATTCAAATCATTGGTATCATTATTAATAATTTTGCAGAGTTGCTTAATTGATTTGTATAAAAAGAACGCGCAATTGAGGATATTAAAATTAATTGGGGGATATAAAAAAAAAAGACAAAAACGAGATTTAAATAGTAAATGATAATGATTAGTATAAATCATTATCATTGAATATGTTGATACAACAATATTAAATCAAGATGTTTATGATCATGAAAATTTAGGTGAACAACCAACCCAAGAAAGTAAACAAACTGAACATAAAAGTGTTTTAAATACATATGTATAGCTATTAATATATTGAAATGTGATTTTTTCATTGAATTCGCCATTGTTATACCTGAAAAAGCTCAATGCCGGCATGGTAAAAGTATGAATACCATGTTGGCAGGGTCCAAATCGGCATGGTATTCATACTTTCACCATGCCGATACATAATATCCCCCGATTTTGAAATTGTAAGTAAACTACAAGCTCATTATCGAGCATGCCGGTAGTAGTGCCGGCATGGTCGATTCCCAAGTGAACCGTGCCGGTTTGAGGACAAAAACAAACATAAACTGTGTCTGAAATAGCAAGTATCGACATGGTATTCATCCTGAAAAACCATGTCGGGACTAGTATCGGCATGGTATTCATCCTGAAAAACCATGTCGGTACTATTGTCGGCATGGTATTCATCCTAAAAACTATGCCGGCACAAAAAAATAGTAGCGTATTCATCATGAACGCAAGCCGGGAGTGGATTGAAACTGAAAAGTTTCAATTTATGATTCTAACTCAAACAAAGTTTTAAAACATCAACAACACTTTAAATTTAATAGGGTATCACGTACCTTCTCAATAAAGCCATTTCTTTTTCTTCTTCTTCTTCTTCCTGAACAACAATTCACTTTAACCTATTTATAAGAACTTGTTAGGGTTTGATTTTGATTTTGATCTTTAGTTTTAAAATGTAATTTAGATGAAAGGGTATTTTAGTATTTCCGCTCCCAAAAAATAACCCTTAACGAACACTATTGAATGGGGTTAATAATTATATCCCCCAAATAGTTTTAGTATTCCCCAATTACGCGTTCTATAAAAAGGTAACATTTTTGAACTGAATTAGTTTCTTTCGGCATTATAATATGGTGACGTTTAAATTTTGTAGAATGTCCAGTTACTCGATTAATCGGTATAAGCATCAAATACTTTTGATTTGGATTTTTTTTCTGAATAAATAAGTGCTCGAGCGAAATAATTCTAGGATAAGAAAGAATAAATCGTGCGCTTACTTGTGTGATTTTGGAGATGGTAAAGTGTCTGATTCTTTGATTTTTTTTTCTTCATCGGTATCGATTTTATGTTAGCAAACGTGGTTATTGGTATCATAATTCAAAAAATTTAACATTATACTACAATTACATTTAGAATTCTACAAAAAGCTCCCTTAGTCAATTGATTAGTATAAAAATCAAACACTTGTAATATAGTTACGTTCAGAATTCTGTAGAGTCTTCAGTTTCTCGTTGATCGGTATAAACATCATGAATCAGGATCTTTTTCTTTTTAATAAATAAGCGCTTGGGCCAAAAACTCCTAAGATAAAGAAAGAATAAATCGGGCGCTTACTTGTGGGATTTTGGAGATGGATTTTGTTTTTCTCATCGCTAAAGAAATTCGAGTTAGCTAACTCGGGTAATTGGTATCATATCATTATTATACAGAAACTTTCTAAATTCTACGGAATGCTCCGTTGGTGAATTTACCAATATAAACATCGACACTTTTGAATAAAATTGTTTCTTCTTAATTAATTTTTGGGCCAAAAAAAAAACTCAAGATTTTTGCTTGTGGAATTTTGGTCCCTTCACCAGCAAAGAATTTTGTGTCAATAAACTTAAGTCATTGATTTCAAAACTCAAAGAATCTAACGTTTTACTACACTAACATTCAAAAGTCTGCAAAGTGATCAATTGCTCGGTCAACCGGTATAAATATCAAACATCAACACTATTAGTTGGAAGTTTCTCCTAGTTGAATAACCGCTCGAGACAAAAGTATCCTAGATAAAGAAAAATGGAACAATGATATATTTATTGGTGGAATTTTAAAGATAGGAGTTCACTTTTCATCAACGAAGAATTCCATGTTGACAAACTCAGGTCATTGGTATCATAGATAAAAAAGACATTATATACTGACATTTAAAATTCTTCAGTGCACTCCTATCATGGTTCAAAGAATTTAACATTGTACTGCAGTGACATTTAAACTACAGTGTGCTTTGTTGCTTGATTGACAGATAGAAGCATCAACACTTTTAGATTGATTAGTTTTACCTGAACAAATTAGCCCTTGGGCCAACAAGAAAATTCTACCGGACGCGTGTTGAGGTGACACATAGGCGTGAGCATTTTATCCGTAATCTGCGGATTTAATCAGGACCAATCGTATTTTTGCGGATGGATGTCCGGACTGTTCGCTAATGGATTGGATGCGGGTGAGATTTTTGAAATCCAACGGATTACGGATTAGGCCCGGATGCAACCATGGAAATCCGTTGGACATCCATATCCGTTAGATTAAGGGCATTTATATAGCTTCTAGAAAATATGTAAATAGTCTTGGAATTTTTAAGGTGTTTGCTTGGAGCATTGCCATTTTATACTTATTTAGAGCAACCACAGTGGACGATCAAACCCATAAATATGGTCCAGAAACGAGACACAATGGGACGGACTAAAGAGTAAAAGCTGGACCAAAACCAAATCCCAGACTATATTTGATCTGGGACCAAGACAAAAACCAAATATAGTCGAGCGTACATATAATGTACGTTAGGCGAAGTTATAAAATACGTTTCATGTAAAGCGGTTGCATATTCCCGGTTCCATGATGGGGCGAAGTTATAAAATACGCTTCGATGGAGCGTTGATAAAATGTACGCCCGATTAGGCGTAAGTAAAATGTACGCCTCATGACAGGCGTTGGTATTAGGTTCGTCCCAGTTAGACGAACAATATACATTCTCCCCATTAAGTACTAATATGTACGCCCCATTATGTACGCCTTAAAGTGGATGAATGTAAGTACTAATAAACAGTTCGTTTCATGGTGGGGCGTTCATTATAGTTCCGTCCCATATCCGGCGTGCATAAAGTCCACGCTCCATAACGGGCGAACAATATACATACGCTCCATCCACTGCATAATACCTACGCCTCTTAGCAAACGAACGTAATATTTCCGCTCGATCAAATATAGTCCATTACCGTAGCGTACCAACACGGACTGAACCCAAAATTTGGTCTTTTTTTTGGTATTTGGTCTTTGGTTTTGATCGCACCACTGCAGTTACTCTTACATATATAAAATGTGTGGGTTTTATAAGAAGTCATCTATATTGGTTTTATTTTTTCATTATAAATTTTAACTAACACAAATCCATTGAATTATCCGCACCCAATCCGTTCATCGGTGTATCTATTAGATGCAAATCCGTTGGATGTTGGATTGGATGTGGATGAGGTACAAACCCCATGCTCACCCCACCGACACAACATTATACTTTTGATTATAAAACCCATTAAGCCGGAAAATTGTGGGTTGGTTTGCTAGAATTCTTAGTCCTATAAAAAGTGAAGTTTGTGGCCGTGTAATCTATCGACTTGCATCCATTTCTTGAATTAGATGTTAGTGATACTTGAAATTACTCTAGAAATTCTACTAATATTTCATTTCAAGAAGTCTATTAAATGTCGATAAACAAGCTAAAATCAATTAGATTTATACAAAATCTTCCAATCTATAAAACTTGAATCATCTGCCTCACATTCATAATCTCTTTCGATTTCCTCAGTAATATTAATCTCGGTCTCTCTATCCTAACAGACCTAGGGCCTCCATCGGTGGAGACTGCTACATCAGGGCGCCTCCGACTGTAACAAAGACAAGTAAGTTACCGAGTACTCCTGTCATTTGGAATCAATGACACAGAGAATATGCTCATGAAATACTTACTGCTCGAGAGAATTCGACGAGCATAATCGGAGGAGACACACCAACGCCACCATGACATTATCAACGAATAAAGAATTTCGCCGTAGGCGAACAATACGAATAAATTACTAACAGCAGTATAGAAAAGTAAATTAAGCGTTTAGAAAAGTAAACAATGATTGCTCCTCCTTGCACATCATTCGTTACTGACGCCCATGGAGAAATTAAGTCGAACACATTCCGGGAACTACCCAATTCCTGCAAACCGAATTGCCGGAATTTCTAAGAATTGTTTTCCATACGAATTCACGAAATAACATTGTAATGGTTGAAGCAAAATTGCCACACTTACCTTCTTCATACGCCCACGGTTTAAAGGAGATGATGGAAATCCAATCTGCGGTTTCGAATCGATCTTGTTCATATCAGGCACAAATTTCTTAAAACTTTTGTGACCAAGTTTTCCAAAGAGTTTGAGAAATTTCGATTTTAAATAATTCGTTTATTCTTTTTCATAACTGCCGGTTCGGTTTCTACTTCCAAGAAGAATTTCCGGATCTCGACGAGGATAGAAAACTGGGTAGTGTTGGTGAAGCGACAATGTTTAGATCAAAGTTCTTGAAAGCCTTTGCACGGATCGAGATTCTCCATGGCTGGGTCTGAGGAGGATGAGGATTCTTAACTGATGATGCTTCCATTACCCCTTTCGCTGTAATCTCTCTTAATCAGTACTCATGAATATTAAAGGCGATATAATTACTGAAATCTAATTTAGGAAGTTGAATGAATTTTGGAATTTTAGGAAAGTGAATTGCCATATTGGTTTGATGAAATGAATTACTAGCCGTTATGAGTGGTATTTTCAGTTTTATTTTTTAGTAATTTTATAAATTTGAAATAAAGAGAGATTCTCTGATGTATATCTGGGCGCATGAGATGGGTGAGCCGAATATAAAATGTTTCAACTTTCCTTCTTGGACCAAAGACTACAGTAAGGCCTTATATTCGGATTTTACCTAGTTGCATGTAACTCCTTTGAAATCCTAACTCATATAAGCCCCAGGTGACTCTCACCCACCCTTTAGAATTATTTCATTCCATTTTTCCTCAAAGGCTTTTTCGTGAAATTGATGACGATGTTGACAAATAAAAGATGGGTTTTCTGTTGTGGTGACGATATAGAAGTATTAGCAGTTGATTTACAAATTTTAGTAAAGATTTGGGATAGCTAGGGTTTCTGTTTCCCAAAATTAAGAAAACTAAGGTTCTTCTTTGTAATTGATCAATCTGCAGATTTTTGGGACAGGGTTTGATTAAGAAGGTTCAGATTGAGAAAAGGATGTTGATGGAATTGAGTCACTGATGAGTTAATAAGATGGGACCAGTGGATAAATATTACAGTTCTCCCACTTTACTGTTCTTTACAACCTCAAATGAAGGTAAATTATTGTCTTAAAACTTTGATGGGTTTTTCATCTGACGTCGAAGATTGTATGTGATTTGTCAAATAATTACATGGCCAGGAAAAATACAGTTTGCTATTGGACTCTTGCCAGAATTGGTTGGTGGACAGGATTATGTGGAGCTCAAGATAGGGAAGCAGGTATAAGACTTAACATTCTTTAAGCGGGTACTATTGTGTGGTTTTTATATTGTTAATTCTGGTTGTCTACACGGTATTCAGGAGGCACAATACCATTTTCAGGGGGTAATGAGAGATCACACTTTTGATGTCTTTCAACCAACTCTGTCCTTTTTATAATAATCTAAAAGTTATGTTAAATGTTATCTTAATGTGAAGTTTCTGTATCATTCTTCCCTACCAGCCAAGGACATAGAAAAGCAAATTATTAGTGATATGAAATGACCATTCTTCCAAAAATACATTTGTTTCGTGAATGATTTTCGTCATATATCTTGACTGTTGGCAAAGGTGATATTTGCAGGGTGTACATTGATTCCTACATATATGCGACTGCTTGAACACCATCATTCATAGGGACGGATAGTTGCTACTAGAAAGACTGATGATGATTCCTCTCTAGACTAATCATTCAAAATCAAGGTGCTTTTCTTATGACTGTATATTGCAGTTGATTGTAAGTTTGGTGGTGTTAAATATGATTTTTTGCTTTTGGTTGAAAAGCTCGAATAAAAATCTACTGAGTACTCATTACTATCAATATGTAATATTTTGATATACATCGATCCAGTTAGACATCTGAATTGAGGGTTTTGTAAATTCAACATGTATGCAGATGCAAGGACACCCCTCAAGTTGTTCTTTTTTCGAATACTCATATCGGAGGTTCTCTATGTAAGGTATATAATACTATTCATTCAGTGTTCTAATCATTTTATATAAAGTCATCAAGGTGAAGTTGACAAACTACGGTAATGTACCTTACAAACTGATTTTCAAATTATCCTAAATGGAAAATGCTAGGAAATGCATGCTTGGTAGATTAGGTATGCAAATACAGGCTAAGAAACATATGCAAATTAAGAGAATGTCCTCAGAAATATAACATGCTATGGCCTATGGGGTTCATATTTTTTGTTTATCTTTTCATTGAATGTCCTCAGAAATAATTTATATTGCAAATTAAGATTTACATTTTCATGATTTGGTTATTTTCTAACTACTTCTCACCACGATTAGAAGCATCTTAATAATATGCTTACAAAAACCCTTGATTTCTCCAAGCCCTTTTAACCATAATATGACGTCGAGAATTTCTTGGCTATTTCAAATGAGAAATTAAGCCTGCCAATTTTGTTACCGGGGCTGGCGGGAGCGCACATGTTGAGGTAGTTGTTGCCAGAGAGCTAGAGTTCCTAAAATAAAGTGCTAAAGGTTTCTTCTTAATTTGTCTTTAGATAAAGAACTTCGCAGAACAAGACTAATTTCGTGTACATGGTTGTGTTTTCCTATTGTGACAATGCTCAAAGACGATGGGGCGGAGCGAAGGCACGTTACACCAAATAAAAAAATGCATCGCACAAAGTCAAAAATCCTAAGCGACCGCCCCGCCACACAGAATCAAAAGTATGTTTCTCCTCTCCAAGCCACTACATTATTCTTTCGCTGTCGGATCTAATCAACTTTCTTTTTGTTTGTTGCAGATATTAATGCATTTTGTTAACTAAATTTCATGAGGTATTGATATTTTAACTGATTCTCTTTTCAATCTATGTACATCACATGGCTTGCTTGAGTTTGGGGTGAACCAGAATATAGCTTCAGAAACAATTACCTGCAATAACATTTGATATTCAGGCCACTATGGTTGTCATGTCCAGATGCCATGTTTGACAACTTCATGCTCATACGTTTTAGGTACATTAATTATTGATTTATTTATTCAAAGTGTAGAAAGGCAATTAAAGTAAAGTCGACATATTCTTCTTCACATTTTTTTTAGATTTAATTAGGCCACTAAAGGCTTCCTGACTGTCGCAGGTACTGAAGCTGTGTTTGCAAATCTTGGACAATGCACTGCTTTGTCAACAAGGGTAAATTTATGACTGCAATAGTTATATGCGGGTTACATTTCTATATTTTTTTTTTCATGATTAGTATTGCTGTAGAGTTTGTAGAATTTTCTTCTTCTTTTGTTGTTTATGATTTTTTGTTTTTCCAGTACAGCAGGGAGCAGTGATGTCTATATTAATGTTATGATGTTTATACTGCAGGTGCAAGATAGTAGACTTGCGGTTAAGGTGAAAAGGTGTTATTCTTGAGCACTAATGTTAATGATAGCTCAATTGGGTAGAAGAACTCCAGCAGATGCATGGCTTCTAAACCTTGAGACATATGATTGGTATTGCTGTAGGGTTTGTAGAAATTTCTTCAGGTAGAGAGCATATCTTTAGGGCATATGATGAATGATCCGTAACATTTCAATATCTTTTTGTTCATGATTGGTATTGCTACAGAGTTTGTGACAAAGCACACCTTCTTGCACCCAAATAAATTCAGTAGGCACTAGAAACTGATGATATCATGTATTTCTTTATTTTGTTTAGGAGGAGGCTATTTAAATGAGGTAAGCGGAGGGAATGCTAAGAAATCAGACAACATGCTAAGTTCTTTTACCACCTGCTGATTGTATAAAAAAAAAAAAACTTCTTTTACCATACCGATTAAAGATGAACCTCATCTCTGTTATGCAATTTTATACTTTCAGTTTGGGATATCCAAAATCGAAAGTTAAAGCAGGATCTCCCACGGATGAGGTGATTTTTCTTCTCTAATTTTGGTATTCCACTGCTTTTAAATACTTTTTAAGTTTTTGTGGCAACACAAATTTTGAGTTAACACTCGCATTATTCAATGAAACTTGGTCCAAAACTGCCTTTTACTACTTGCAGTCTTCAACACTGTCATAGAAGAGGGATTTTACACCAATTAAAATCATTGTGCATCTTTGACTGTGCTCAGGTAAAATCCATGGCTCATAAAGCATTATGTGCTTCTGTCAATGACAATTGGTTTACCTGTAGTATGATACTGGATATATAGTTGGATCTCCACTAGGTACTGGATCCATAGCTGCTGGATAAGGGCAATATGTTGTACATAATCCAACAAGATGGAAAGCTCGGCAACAAAATAAAAAGAGGCGTCGTACAATTGCAGTTCTCTTCAATGCCATAGCATCAATTGGTTGGTCCCGGACCTGGAGTATTTCGATCTGAAGTCAAATGCGACCTCAAGGATTAAGAAAACTTGAGTTAAGGTATATGATGTTTGACAAATTATTCATGATTAGTTAATCTCTACTCTAGGCGTCTTTTTATTCTTCCTTCTATGTTCTGGAATGCATTACATGAAAAGAAAATGAAGTAATACCGAGTTACAAATTTACCATGAGATAACCTAGAATAATGGATTTCTTGGTTGTTCACCTGATGGAATCATTAGTATGGTATGGAGTTACCAGAGAAAAAATGCCGATGTCATGGTGATGTTGAAGTTATGAAACATTTTCCATGGGACCAGTACATCCTCGGTGTCTACACCTCAAGCTCAAAGATTAACACAGAAATTGGATTGAGATTGGTCGGATTTCAAGTATGTATAGGTCATAAGGGTACCGTAAATGTAAATGGTATATATACAGGTAGTGTATTTAAAATTTCAAGGTACAAAGACCAGTTAGAAACATTAAACGTAGCTTATAATGACTTTGGTGGTATCTTAATCAGTCTCTGCAAAGGAGCTTTATACATATAATGTCGTAACGTTTTGGACATGATGAAGAGGTACACAACCTGTAAAAAATTCTATTTTACAATCAATTTTCTTCAATTTTATAACCATAATAAGTAGGCCTGTCAATATCTATCCGATATCCGGAATCCGTTTCCGATTATTCGATATCCTATAGGATTTTATCCGTTTTATCGGATACCGGATATCGGATATAATATGTTATCGGATATTTCTTCCTTAACATATCGGAATCGGATTAGGCTATATCCGTTTGTTTAGATATACGATATGTTAAGGACGTACTTGTAATTTTCCCATATGACTATTTTACTACTCGAGGACTCGAGAAGTCATTTCGTTTTTTCATTTTTTTTTCTCTTCTCAGTTTCTCACCGTTTGTTCTCAAATCTCAGTCGCCTCTCTGTCTCTGCCTCTCTCGATCAATCACTCACTCAATCAGTTGTTTACCAATCACTCACTCGCTCAATCAGGTACTAATTCTCTTCTATTTTCTTTGTTAAATTTTTTTGTTCGATTCATCGATTGACATGAAAATAGGGTTTCTGTCTTGCAATCAAAAATTAGGGTTTGATATGACTTACATGTATGGATGAAATTAGAGAAAGATTTGAGATGGGTTTAACTTAAATAAGAATATGAGGCATTGAGGTTGAAGAATAACTCAATATTGATAGTTATTAGTTTAGGGTTTGATTGAATTGATATATTTTTGAGATGGGTTTACACTTGCAGTTTCTGTTTTACTTTCTTTAAGTGAAGAATCTGATTTCTATCTTTTTGGTGTTAAACAGAAGTTAATTTTGACAACAAAGACAAGCAAAAGGCTCTAGAGAAGGTTTCTGCTCTATCAGGTATCATAATCATTCTCTTGGAATTATGTTTCTGATTCTCTGATAATGCATCTTAATGGTGTGAAAATGGGGAGCACACAAAACATTTGCAAGTATACAAGGCCAAATTTTATAGTATAGGGATGAGTAGGGGTTTGTCCACAGGGAGTGGGAGCATACAAGAAGTCTTCCTAGCTAAAGTTTACAGTGAGCTAAGGGCAGTAACTATGGTGACAGTGACAATGATCTAGAGTGGTAGTGAAACAAAGGCAGCAGCCTAAGGCAAGGGTATTGAGCAATAGTGACAGACAAAGAGAAAGATGCAGAATTGTGTGAAGTTACTAAGGCAATTGAATCCACCTTGTGCCCTAATCAAGCAATGCAATCTAGGTTGAGTTGGAAATCCTATGCATACATCTAGAATGAGATGAAAATCAGCTTGCTCACTGATATGCCCCTAGCATTGACTGTCTTTTGACAGCACAATCAATCACAGGCATGCCAGAGCACTGAGTACTTCCCATTGCTCAAGCAAACAGGCATTAAGAAAACTATCCTAACCATGCATCATCTAACAGTGCACTAGGCTTCATCAGAGCCTTAGTTGCAGTGAATTAGCTCATGCTAGACATGAGTATAACAACAACATTTATCAAACAAACTAAATTAAGATGCAACATGCATACAGGTTACACACAATCAACTGTTGTTAAAATAGAAATTGGAAAATGAAAATTGATTCAAAATATTGTTCACTGGCTAGCCCAGAGATGATTTCTACAACACCCATAACATCAATTTATAGTTTGTTACAACACCCTAAATTTCTACAAACCCTAAATTGAAAATCCCCAAATTTGCAAACCCTAATTTTTAAATTCCAAATTAAACTCACTGATTTCTGAATTTGTCTCCCCTGTGCTCGACCCATGCTTTTTCTGACCTTCCTGATCCTCTCTCATGCTTCAATTTCTGTCTCTAACCTCACCTATTTCATCAACTTCTAAGCTAGGGTTGTCGGGTTGAGAAGTTGATGTAATAGATGGATAGAGAAGAATGAGACGTGATGGTGGTATCTGCTACGGTCGGGGAAGAAGTGATGGTGGTGGAGAAGGCGAGGTAGCGACAGTTTGCAGAGACAGGGCATGGAGGTGGTGGTGGTTCTGCAACTGATTTTGGGAGAAGGGGAAGAAGCTCGACTGTTTTGGGAGAAAGGGAGTGTTTGTTTGGGTATAGGGTATCGGGTTCTACCGTGTGAAGCGGGGATAGCGCGGTTTGATGATCTGCGACAAGGGGCGATGGATGGGAAGATGGTAGGTGGATCCAACGGCGATACAGAGGTAAGCGTGGAGCGACCGTCGGATGAAGGGATGTAGCAAAACGGACGACCCAAGATGGAGATGGGCGTTGCGATGTAAAGCGGGGGCTTCGGAGTTTGATGTGCGATGATGGAGCGACCGTAGGATGCTGAGATGCTTCGATCTGACGGCTGAAATCCGAGACGGGATTGGTTAGTGGAAATGTGTTTGAGTAGGGGTTTTGGGCCTTGGGTATGCCAAGCCCATATCTTCTTTAAGGACAATTCTTCTTCTTCAAGCCCACTTCTAGCCTTTTGGTCTTGTGCACACCATTCTTCGCGGCTTCCTTGTGTAATTCCTCCCGGCTTTTCACTACTTTTCTGCTCTTTTCCGCTCTGCTATTCATCCAAACTTTATTTATTACCTAAAAATGCAAAATTAAGTAAAAAAATATTTATTCTTGAAAACAATGAAAATACAGAATATGGGATAAAATGTAGAATTAATGCACAAAAGATGAGTTAAATGCCAACAAAAAGGGATAAATATATACAATATTTGGCACTCATCAAATACCCCCAAACCTGAATTTTACTTGTCCTCAAGTAAAACAAAACTAAGGAAATCCTACCTATACCACTGTCGCTGGTCTCTCGAATGCATTTAGCGTATGCACTAAGCCTTTTAAACCACTAAGTGTCCCTAGTGGACGAGTTGAAGTCTCGTGAAGGTTTGCTTAGAACGTACCTACAAAGTTCTAGGTCAAAATATAAGCTCAGATTCCATCAAATGTGACATGTGCAAGTCAGTTAAGCTCACATCAAAATGGAGATGTCAATCTAGCTATCGAAGGCACAATCCTAGCACTGATAACAAATAAAGACATGTGATAAGAGTGTAAAGTGTATCTACACATGTGTAAAGAAAGATCGGATGTTATGACTACTAATCACCAAGAGATAGTTTCTCAGGCTAAGAACCAAGGTCGAAATCTAGCTAGCTGTCCGGACTTTACGAGAATTGTGAATGAGTTGGAGGTATTTCACAATTACTCGCGTTGTACATCAATGGCATACACCCTTCCTTGCTTATTACAATGAAACAACAAATTGACTATTTACATGACTCTTATTTACATTGACTACTCTCTTTTATTTTTGGAACAAGAGAGGATGGAATTGATAAATACTTGATTTATTTTTTCATTTTTTTCATTCTTTTTTTTCTTTTTCTTTTTTTGAAAAGGAAACACTTTTGATACATATACAAAAGGAAACAAAAGATTACATGACACTTTGCAAGAGGTAGCCCTTTTTCATGCACCCAGTTAAATTCGATGGTTGTCTTTCTTAATGTAACCTCCACCTTCTATCCCAACCAACCAAAGAACAAGCTAGTCAAGTTTCGTTCAGTATTCTAAAGTGATTGGCAATCGTAACTTCCTATCAAACACCTTGAAGATCGAGGCCATACATGTATTGGTAGATCGTGCGCGTGCAAATTTCTTATCACTATGTGAATTGTGCTAGAATCAGGGTGCCTAAATATCTAGACTAAGACTCCTAATAATTACATATTTGCACAAGAGTCAACATTTCAAGGTAAATGAGCTCCATTTTTATGATTTTTTTTTAATTTTTTTTTTTTTTTTGATTTTTTTTTTGAATTTTTTTTTTTTTTTGGAATTTTTCAATTTTTTCAAAAAGATGGAGTTTTGTTTTCAATTATGGCATATTATCGTGGTATCTACTCTATACCCCCAAACCTAAACTAAACATTGTCCTCAATGTTTCAAAATATGGAAAGAATTATAAAACAATATATGAAGAGGAACATGCTGAGTAGAGTAAAAGGAGAGAGAATACCCGATTGTACGGCGAAAGCTCGATTAAAACTCCGTTATCCAAGGCAAAACTCCAACATATTCGGAGTCACAATGGATGAGCACAAAATATATACAAAAGGAAATTTAACTAACACATTATCTACAAGAAAATTTGGTTTTTAATGGGATTGGACTTTTTGGGAAAAATTTGGTTTTGTCGGGAGACATTTGGTTTTGATGGGAAAAAGAAAAATTTTGGTTTTTAGGGAAACATTTGGAAAACTTTGGTTTTTTATGGGAAAAAACATTTGGTTTTGATGGGAAAAAGAAAAATTTTGGTTTTTAGGGAAACATTTGGAAAACTTTTTGGTTATTTAGGGAAAGAGTGGACCAGTTTAGTCCACATAGACCGGGTCCTCCAGGTTGGTTGTTTCAATGTCGGGTGGGAATGGTTCAAGGAATGGCTTAATCTCTGCCCGTTGACTTTGAAAACGTTCTTGTTGGAACATCTCCAGCTCTACAGCTCCATGAGGAAAAACTGTGCGTACTAGGTACGGACCCTTCCATCTGGAACGCAGTTTTCCCGGAAAAAGATGTAATCGGGAGTCATACAGCAAAACTTTCTGACCAGGAGTGAAGGATTTGCGCAGAATACGCTTATCATGAAACATCTTCATCTTCTGCTTATATAACTTGGCACTATCATAAGCCTCATTTCTCAATTCTTCCAACTCGTTGAGTTGAAGTTTCCTTTGAATTCCAGCTTCGTCCAGAGAGAAGTTCAGCTCTTTGATTGCCCAGTAGGCACGATGTTCTAATTCCACAGGTAGATGGCACGGCTTTCCATACACTAGACGATAGGGGGACATGCCAATTGGTGTCTTATAAGCTGTTCTATAGGCCCACAAAGCATCATTCAATCAATGACCAATCTTTCCTGGACGGGTTGACCGTCTTCTCCAGAATGTGCTTAATTTCCCTATTAGAAACTTCTACTTGTCCACTAGTCTGAGGGTGGTACGGAGTAGCAACCTTGTGAGTTATGCCATACTTGCGTACTAAAGACTCAAAGTACTTGTTACGAAAATGTGAACCGCCGTCACTGATGATAGCTCTAGGGGTACCAAAACGTGCAAATATGTTTTCCTTTAGAAATGAAAGTACCACCTTGTGGTCATTTGTTCTGGTTGCTATGGCTTCTACCCACTTAGAAACGTAATCAACTGCGACTAGGATGTACAATCTACCGTCAGAAATAGGGAATGGACCCATGAAGTCGATCCCCCAAACATCAAAAATCTCCACAATCAAAATGGGGTTCAATGGCATCATGTTTCTCCTCGAAATGCTTCCTAGCTTTTGACAGCGTTCACAAGCAACACAATAATCATGGCAATCCTTGAACAATGATGGCCAATAGAATCCACACTGCAAGATCTTTGCAGCGGTTTTCTTGGCACTGAAATGGCCTCCACATGCTTGGTCATGACAGAAAGATATCATCTTTCTGTTCAGTGTTGGGGACACATCTCCTAATGATTTGGTCCGGGCAGTACTTAAACAAATATGGGTCATCCCAAAGGAAATGTTTAACTTCAGCCAAGAACTTATAGCGGTCTTGTCTCGACCAATGTGAGGGCATCCTACCTGCAGCAAGGTAGTTAACGATGTCGGCAAACCAAGGAAGGTTTGACACAGACATCAATTGCTCATCAGGAAATGATTCTCTGATTAGCATGGACTCATCAATAGACTCAATGGTTAATCTAGACAAATGATCAGCAACCACATTCTCACAACCTTTCTTATCACGGATTTCGAGATCGAATTCCTGTAATAAGAGTATCCATCGAATAAGGCGAGCTTTAGCATCCTTCTTGGAAAGAAGATACTTCAAAGCCGCGTGGTCAGTGTATATGATGATCTTAGATCCTATGAGATAAGATCTAAACTTGTCTAATGCGAAAACGACAGCAAGCAATTCCTTCTCGGTAGTTGTGTAATTGAGTTGAGTATCATTAAGGGTTTTGCTAGCGTAGTATATCACGTATGGTAGTCTATCAACACGCTGTCCTAAAACAGCACCAACAGCATAATCAGAGGCATCACACATGAGTTCAAACGGTAGTTCCCAGTTGGGTGGTCGGACTATAGGAGCGGCGGTGAGAAGAGTTTTTAATTCCTCCCAAGCTTTCACACAAGCATCATCGAAATTGAAGGTAACATCTTTGGCGAGTAGACTACACAGAGGTCTTGAGATTTTGCTAAAGTCTTTGATGAATCGCCGGTAAAAACCAGCATGACCTAAAAATGATCGAATTTCCCTCACAGAGCGGGGTTTTGGTAAATGTCGGATGAGGTCTACTTTAGCTTTATCTACTTCAATGCCTTTTTCCGAGATGATGTGTCCTAGAACTATTCCTGAATTCACCATAAAATGGCACTTTTCCCAATTTAGAACAAGGTTCCTTTTCTTACATCTGGACAGCACAAGGGTAAGATGTCTTAAACATTTATCAAACGAAGAACCGAACACGGAGAAATCATCCATGAAGATCTCGAGAAAACTATCTATCATGTCAGAAAAAATGCTCATCATGCATCGCTGAAAAGTAGCAGGTGCATTACACAGCCCAAAGGGCATGCGTCTATAAGCAAATGTCCCAAAGGGACACGTGAACGTAGTTTTTTCCTGATCTTCTGGTGCAATGTGAATTTGGTTATAACCGGAAAAGTCATCTAGAAAACAGTAGTGACTGTGTCCAGACACACGTTCTAGCATTTGGTCTATGAAAGGGAGCGGGAAGTGATCCTTCCTAGTTACTGTGTTCAACTTTCTGTAGTCGATACATACTCGCCATCCTGTGGTTGTACGTGAGGGGACTAACTCATTCTTGTCGTTCTGAACTACAGTAATGCCTGACTTCTTAGGCACAACTTGAATGGGACTAACCCATTTACTATCTGGTATTGGGTATATGATACCCGCATCAAGTAGTTTCAGGATTTCTCCTTTGACTACATCTCTCATGTTAGGATTAAGTCTCCTTTGCATTTCCCTAGATGGTTTGGCATTCTCTTCGAGATTAATGTGGTGCATGAAAATGGTGGGGCTTATTCCTTTGAGGTCTGAGATGGTCCATCCTAAGGCCTCTTTGTGTTCCTTAAGTACTTCTAAGAGCTTACTTTCCTGTTCCGTGTCTAAACATGATAAAATAATGACAGGTAGAGTATCAGAAGAACCTAGGAATGCGTACTTCAACGTACTAGGAAATGTTTTCAATTCAAGCTTGGGTGGCTCAACAATGGATGGAATGAGCTTGGAATCAGAGAGTAAGGGTGGTTCCACTTCATATCTTCTTTCAGTGACGTCCATTTGAGGTACAGATTCGAGCAGAGATAGGACGTCACTACAGTATGCATCATCATAGGAATCTGAGTTAAAGTTCTCCATACATGCTTGAAAGGGGTCGACGGATAGAATGCTAGTCAACGAATCTTGTATTAATCCTTCAATCATATTAACTTCATGCACATCATCATCATCAAGATTCACAGGTTGTTGACTAATATCGAACACATTCAATTCTACCGTCATGTTGCCAAAAGACAGTTTCAACACTCCATTACGACAATTAATGATTGCGTTGGACGTAGCCAAGAAAGGACGTCCTAAGATGACAGGAATGTGACAGTCTGGGTTTTGAACAAGTTGAGTGTCTAAGACAATGAAGTCTACGGGAAAATAGAATTTGTCAACCTTGATCAAAACGTCTTCGACCACTCCACGAGGAATCTTGACAGATCGGTCTGCCAGTTGTAGAGTGATAGATGTTGGCTTCAACTCCCCAAGACCTAACTGCTCATAAACAGAATATGGCAGAAGGTTAACACTTGCACCTAGATCTAATAACGCTTTATTGACCGTGTGTTCTCCTATAGTGCAAGAAATTGTTGGACATCCTGGATCCCTAAACTTGGGTGGAGTTTTGTTCAGAATGATGGAACTCACCTGTTCAGCTAAGAAAGCACGTTTTTGCACATTAAGCTTGCGCTTTTGAGTACACAAGTCTTTGAGGAATTTAGCGTATGCCGGGATTTGCCTAATTGCTTCAAGGAAAGGAATGTTGATGTTGACTCTCTTGAACAGATCTAACATCTCATTATAATGGGTACTTTTCTGTTGATAGATCAATCTTTGAGGAAATGGGGCAACAGGAGAATGAGTTGGCAAAGGGACATTCACAGCAGTAGAATTGTCAGGCTTTCCAACTTGCTCAGATTCTTTGGTTTTCTGGGGTTGTGGAGACAGCGTGGAATTTGTATCAGATTCATTAGGTTCGCCCACGTTGTTCTCGATGATTTTACCACTTCGGAGGGTGGTAATGGCATGGACTTGATCGGGTGAAGTTTCAGTGCAGGATGTTGTGCCTGTTTGAAATATCCTCTTTGGATTTTGTTGGGGTTGGCTAGGAAGTTTACCCTTTTCTCTCTCGCTCATGGAATCGCACATTTGACTCATCTTTTGATCAAGATTTTTCTGACCTTGCACCAGACTCTGGACCATCTCCTCTAGGGTGGATAATCTCTTGTCGGTATTGTGTTGAGGATATGATTGTTGAGAGTTCGATTGTTGTTGAAGGTTCCTAGGATATTGATAACCTTGATTGTTCTGAGATCCCTGATTGTTTTGATAACTCTGATTGGGTTGAGATGGTCCTCCCTGAGTAGGTCCTTTGGACCATGAAAAGTTAGGGTGGTTTCTCCATCCTGGATTGTAGGTCTGTGAATAGGGGTTATGCTCTTGTTTTTGAAACATGGCCTGTGCCTGTTCAAGCCTAGATTCCTGGACTGCAAGCAAATCGGGGCAATTATGGAATTGATGGTTGGGATCGTTACAAGCGGCACATACAGACGAAGCGACATGTTCTCGGAGAGTAGTGGTGGAAGGTTTTGAATTTTTATTTAGTTCTAACTCTTCTAATCTCCTAACTATCGATGCCATGTTTGCTCTTCCCTCGAAATCTGCTTCAATCCTAAAAGCCTTAGCTTCGGAAGTAGTCTTTCTGGGTTCACGGATGGATTCCCACTGTTGCGTCTTTTCAGCTACTTCAATCAAGAAGTCCCAAGACGCATCAGCAGTTTTGTCTACGAATAGACCATTACACATTGACTCAACCGTTGTTCGGGTGGACACATCTAGACCCTCATACAAAATTTGCACAAGTCTCCATTTTTCAAAACCATGATGGGGACATTGGAGCAATAATTCATTGAATCTCTCCAGGTATCTAGCTAAGGTCTCACCCTCTAATTGCACAAAGCTATTCAGACTTTGACGAATTGTCGCAGTCTTGTGATTCGGGAAAAACTTTTTGAAAAAATCCTTTATGAGGTCATCCCATGTCATGATGGATTGAGGCTGTAAAGCATAAAGCCAGGCCTTTGCCTTATCTTTCAGGGAGAAAGGAAAGAGCCTTAAATTTAGGGTTTCGTCGGACATTTGAGTGAAACGCAGAGTTCCACAAATTTCCTCGAATTCTCTCACGTGGTGGTAAGGGTTTTCATTCTCAACACCTCTAAAAATAGGGAGCATCTGTATTGTGCTTGATTTCAGCTCATAATGGCCATTAGCCTCGGGTAGCACAATACAAGAAGGTTGACTGGATCTAGTTGGGTACATATAATCCTTGAGGGTACGGGGTTCTCCCATTGTTTCAGATTGGTCCGGTGTGTTTTCCTCAGAAGTTGTGGGTATGTCAATTGGGTTTATTTGATTTACTCTAACTAGTCTATTTGATTGGTCTCTAAAGGTTACAATCATATCCCACTCATGAAATAACAAGCCCACAGATAAGGGAGAAAACAGGGCCCATAAGGATTTATGAAGATTTGGTTTTGAAAGGGTTAAGTGGAATTTGGTTTTAAGGAGTGGAGTTTTGGTTTTAATAAGGGATTTTGTTTTTGGTTTAAAATTGGGCTTTGGAAAAGTTTTTGAACTAAACCTAGCATAAATTAGCACAACCCATAAAAGAAAATAAAAACAATAATAATAATTACAAGCCCATAAAAGAAAAATAAAAGAAAATAAAAGAAAAAGAAAATAAAAATAAAAATAATTATTACAAGCCCAAATTAAAAATAAATTAATTATTACATACCCAAATTGAATATTTAATGAGGCCCAAGTGGGTTACTCATGGTTTTAGGCTTACTTGGTTAAGGAGGGAAGCCCAGTTAGGCTTTTGTTCCCTTTTAGTTGCACAGCCCAGTTGGGCTTTAGGATCGTCCTAAGCAGCTCTCGCTCAAGCCCAGCAACAACAGGTGGAACAGAGCCCAGCAGCAGCAGCAACGAAGCCCAGCTCACAGAAGACCACGAGCCCAGCAACAAAAGGAGGCAGAGCCCAGCAGCACTTGGCAAGCCCAGTTCAGTTGAAGTTGGTGAAGCCCAATTCAGAGAAGTACAAGCCCACCAGTAGAAGGCAGAGCCCAGCAGCTTCAGTTGGCAGCCCAGTTGCTTTGGCTTGGCAGCAACAGTTGCTTTGGTTCACCACCAGCAGCAACAGCAGCAGCAGCAGCAACTCAGTGGCACCAGTTCAGGAACTTCGGCTTCACTGCAGTTCCAACAGCAACAGCAGCTTTGGCAGCAGCTTGGCAGCAGCAAAAAATACTGCACAGCTCCAGCAGCAACAGGTGAGTGAACAAGATAGCAATGAGCTCAGACAACTCTGCAAGCACAGCAAGGCCACAACAGCTATGAAAACTTCAAAAATATGGCAGCCAGCTCCCCGGCAGCGGCGCCAAAAACTTGGTGTGAAAATGGGGAGCACACAAAACACTTGCAAGTATACAAGGCCAAATTTTATAGTATAGGGATGAGTAGGGGTTTGTCCACAGGGAGTGGGAGCATACAAGAAGTCTTCCTAGCTAAAGTTTACAGTGAGCTAAGGGCAGTAACTATGGTGACAGTGACAATGATCTAGAGTGGTAGTGAAACAAAGGCAGCAGCCTAAGGCAAGGGTATTGAGCAATAGTGACAGACAAAGAGAAAGATGCCGAATTGTGTGAAGTTACTAAGGCAATTGAATCCACCTTGTGCCCTAATCAAGCAATGCAATCTAGGTTGAGTTGGAAATCCTATGCATACATCTAGAATGAGATGAAAATCAGCTTGCTCACTGATATGCCCCTAGCATTGACTGTCTTTTGACAGCACAATCAATCACAGGCATGCCAGAGCACTGAGTACTTCCCATTGCTCAAGCAAACAGGCATTAAGAAAACTATCCTAACCATGCATCATCTAACAGTGCACTAGGCTTCATCAGAGCCTTAGTTGCAGTGAATTAGCTCATGCTAGACATGAGTATAACAACATCATTTATCAAACAAACTAAATTAAGATGCAACATGCATACAGGTTACACACAATCAACTGTTGTTAAAATAGAAATTGGAAAATGAAAATTGATTCAAAATATTGTTCACTGGCTAGCCCAGAGATGATTTCTACAACACCCATAACATCAATTTATAGTTTGTTACAACACCCTAAATTTCTACAAACCCTAAATTGAAAATCCCCAAATTTGCAAACCCTAATTTTTAAATTCCAAATTAAACTCACTGATTTCTGAATTTGTCTCCCCTGTGCTCGACCCATGCTTTTTCTGACCTTCCTGCTCCTCTCTCATGCTTCAATTTCTGTCTCTAACCTCACCTATTTCATCAACTTCTAATCTAGGGTTGTCGGGTTGAGAAGTTGATGTAATAGATGGCTAGAGAAGAAGGGGACGTGATGGTGGTATCTGCTACGGTCGGGGAAGAAGTGATGGTGGTGGAGAAGGCGAGGTAGCGACAGTTTGCAGAGACAGGGCATGGAGGTGGTGGTGGTTCTGCAACTGATTTTAGGAGAAGGGGAAGAAGCTCGACTGTTTTGGGAGAAAGGGAGTGTTTGTTTGGGTATAGGGTATCGGGTTCTACGATGTGAAGCGGGGATAGCGCGGTTTGATGATCTGCGACAAGGGGCGATGGATGGGAAGATGGTAAGTGGATCCAACGGCGATACGGAGGTAAGCGTGGAGCGACCGTCGGATGAAGGGATGTAGCAAAACGGACGACCCAAGATGGAGATGGGCGTTGCGATGTAAAGCGGGGGCTTCGGAGTTTGATGTGCGATGATGGAGCGACCGTAGGATGCTGAGATGCTTCGATCTGACGGCTGAAATCCGAGACGGGCTTGGTTAGTGGAAATGTTTTTGAGTAAGGGTTTTGGGCCTTGGGTATGCCAATCCCATATCTTCTTTAAGGACAATTCTTCTTCTTCAAGCCCACTTCTAGCCTTTTGGTCTTGTGCACACCATTCTTCGCGGCTTCCTTGTGTAATTCCTCCCGGCTTTTCACTACTTTTCTGCTCTTTTCCGCTCTGCTATTCATCCAAACTTTATTTATTACCTAAAAATGCAAAATTAAGTAAGAAAAATATTTATTCTTGAAAACAATGAAAATACAAAATATGGTATAAAATGTAGAATTAATGCACAAAAGATGAGTTAAATGCCAACAAAAAGGGATAAATATATACAATATTTGGCACTCATCACTTAATTTACATAATTGTTTACTATATTTAGTTGAATTTCAGTAATGATGTGTAACAGCATAATCCTGAATATGATATCATCAATTTTAATATAGGTGATTGCACATTTGCACTGTTGATAGTTATGAATGCTTTTTAGTATTTACTGAAAATAGGGTTTCTGATGGTTGAAAATTGGTTTTACTGGAATGCACAGGCTACACAGCAAGCACTTGCGAAAATGTTAAAAAAACCAGCCAAGGGCAAGACAACTCTTTTTTATGAGTATGATTCACAAAACTCAAATGCATATGAACACTATTTTGGCGCCCGCAGCTCTGTCTCTAGCTCAAGTATGATGGATTCAGACAATCCAGATGAAGCACGTGATCCTGAATATGCTGAGTTTATGATGGAGAACATTGAATTTGAGGTGCAGAAGTCTGATTTGGACAAGTATTTAGAAGAACCAATGCTTAGCAAAGGCACACCAAAAGATGAGTATTTGTTTGAAATCTTAAGTTGGTGGAAGTTAAATGCACCTAAGTACCCAACTCTTGCAAAGATGTCAAGAGATGTCTTGGCTATCCCAGTCACCAGTGTTGCATCCGAATCAATGTTCAGTGCAGGTGGTAGAGTGCTTACAACACACAGAGCTTCATTAGATCCAGAGCTTGTTGAAGCATTGTTGTGCTTAAGCGATTGGTTGCCAGATTTCATTTGTGAAGGTAACATATTTTATTTTTTTTTTGCTTAAACTCAGTGCATAGATCCATCTGTAATCTGTTATTCTGCTTAGTTCCTATTGAAATATGCTATGACTACATAAGAGAAAAGCATACCGGATGCTGGTTTTGACCAGTATATTTTGATTTAGAGAGCAATGAGCAGTACAAAACAAACTATCTACTTAGATGTTTTTTCTGAAATACTACTAATCTCTATTTATTGTTACTTGTTAGCATTTCAATTTGGATTTAATCTATGTGTGTTTGTCTGGATGCAGATATGGAAAATTTGGAAATCAACGACGAATGAAGTCAAGACTCAAGACGGTCAGAGGCTGGAGCCTGGAGAGGAGAGTGATAGATACTTATCTTACTTTCTATAGCATTTGCTTGTGTTTCTTTTCATGTATGTGTGTGTAAGAGACTTACTTAGAGACATAACTACTTAAGAGTAATGTTTTAAGACTTTTTGAGGACAATTTGGATGGTATGTATGAGAAATTTAACTTAAATATCACCTTTGCTGCTCTGCATGACTGCATATGTTTTACAAACAATAGTTCATTAGTTGTTTTTCTTGTCAGAATCGGATATTATCGGATATATATCTGATATCCGATAGCTTAACCTATCGGAATCGATATCTGATTTTGATATCCTATAGGATATTATCGGATATCGAATATCCGATAATGCTTAACCTGTCGGATATCAGAATTCTAAATATCCGACGGATATTCTTCCATTGACAGGCCTAATAAAAAGTTTATTTTACATTATGCTATTACTGTATATTAATGTAGCCGACCATACGCTGACATATTCATTTTCATGATAATTTTTGAAATTTGTGAAGGTAAGGGGCTTTTTATGGATCGGTTGAAAATATTAGAGAAGAGTATTTAGTTATATGGATGATGTTATTCAGTCTTTGCCGTCCGTTTAATCTTAAATATGAACACAGAGGCATATAAAGATCAGTTAAGTCAAGATTTTTGACCTTAAGTTAGTAAGAATACTGTACCTATTAAAACTCCTCATCTACTTAATATTCTTCTGTTACGGAGGCTATACACATTTTAAAGGATACGATACTAATTTTGTCCGATTTATATACAGATGTGATTTCGGCTGAAGCTGGAAAATGTTTATTTACATGATTGTTAAGTCTAACCCTTTTTTCTCTTCCTGCTTCTTCCACATTCTCATCTATAGACAAACTGTAGGATTCCTATAAAAAGATTTGATTTTCATATGACTCTAGAAAGAGCTTTAAGGGTATATCAAGGCCAATTGAATACCAATTGAAATTATTAAAGAAAAATGTATACAATTGAAAGTTTCAGATTTTTATATTTAATATCGTTGAGATTTTTGTTTTTAATTTTGTTTAGTTTTTTTTTCTTATGTTGTTATCTCTAGCAATAATGATTTGGTAAGTTATAAAGGTAATATTACTGATTTTGCAAAATTTCTTGGTGTTTGGGTTTGATATTTGATTGTTATCTATGTTTTGTGTCTGTATACTTTGATTTACTATCGGATATTCCTGAATTGATTTATGAAGTTCAAGTTGACATTATGGCTGATGAAGATGATAAACATTTTCCTTTCCTAATGGAAATTTGATAGGCCCTGACCTTAATTGGGTTTAACTTTTCTTCCATAATTCGATCCTTTCATTCATGAATTGCCTTGAGTTCTGTACAAGTGTTGTCTGTGCATACAGTTCTGAACCTGACTTCTGGCCCTTGGTTATCTCTTTGCTCAATCACATTGCTGCTTCTTTGGGTACTTTCATTCCTGAATTTTTACTGACTGAATCTAAGGAATTTGCATTATTTTTTGTGTGATGGGAGTTTACGAATAGTGATGAATGGACTGAATCTAATCAGTGGACCAGAAAAATGGGCCTCCATTCATAAATCTACTAAGTTATACCACTATTAACTATTTTTCTATCTTTTTCTTCCATATTTGAAAACCTTAGACCCTACGTCCTGTTTTTCTTTGGGGAACTGGGTTTGACCTATTGACCGACCTACACCTTCACAAAATATTACAAAATAGTGAAGCCGATCCACACCAAATAAAAAAACCCAAATTATGGGACGAGGCGAATCCGAATCACACCAAATAACCGAGCCACACTAAATCAAAATGGTATAGTGACGGGGTAGGGCGAAACTAAAGCCGAGCCACACCCAATCAAAAATGTATCGAGACGGGGAGGGGTGAAGCCGTGCAACAGCAAATCAAAAACGCGTCGGGACGGGGCGAGGCGAAGCCGAGCTACACCTAATCAAAAATGTATCGCAACGGGTAAGGGCTAAGCCACACGACGCCTAATAAAAAATACACGACGGTTCGGGACAAAGCGAAGCCGAAGCCGAGCCACACCTAATCAAACATGTATCGGGATGGGCGGGGCGAAACCCCACGATACATAATAAAAAAATCACGACAGGGCGAGGTGAAGCCACATCACACCAAATCAAAAATATGACTAAAAGAGAAAAAATGCCCGAGCGTAGCACGGGTAAAAAATCTAGTTTTATATATATCAACGTGTAGGTTGGAATATATAAAGCCTGAGCAGAGAAGAAGAGAACTCTTTTAATTCTGGTGTGTTTTCTCTAGTTCTCTCTATGGCTATTTATACATATCAATAAGACTGGCACATTCCTTAACAAGGATTACTTTTCCTGCAAGTATAGGGTTTCCTAACTTAACTCTAAGAGACAAACCTCTTAAATTGCTATACTTAGGACACAAGTACTTGGTTTCCTTAACCAACTAGATTTCCTAATCTAGACCTTATTGACCGACCTACCAACACAAGGTTCATAGTGGATAATCTTTTCCACAAAAGAGCTTCATTGATGTGTGGGGATCTTTACCGCGTTTGGTAGACCAAGAATGCACGAGAATAATGCAAAACGAATGAAGGATG
The DNA here is from genome assembly GCF_003573695.1 of Papaver somniferum. Lineage (NCBI taxonomy): Eukaryota > Viridiplantae > Streptophyta > Magnoliopsida > Ranunculales > Papaveraceae > Papaver > Papaver somniferum. The sequence continues at coordinate 161,577,257 of NC_039360.1, read as the reverse complement.
AACGTCACATGGCCCGATCTAGAAAACGCATACTTGCGAACTACATGGCAACAGTAATACACATTTTTGTGCATTATATATGAAATATCCCTTGCTTGGATTTGAACTTGGCCTTGCAATACGCGTTAGTTTTGATTGCTGGTCCCAATACTGAGAAACTACGTTCCGTGTTTGGTCCCTTCAAGATACGTAGAAGGGTACAACTACAGACACAATAAGTCGTAGAATTAGTGGTCCACAATGGCGGAACCAAAAAAATTTGGCGGGGGACAAGTATATATAGGAGGAAGTACATATCGTCGCACTGCACAGTATGAGAAAGTTTTGGCGGAGCCAAAAAGTTTTTAGACGTTTTTTCGCCATGTAAAATTTTACTATACTCGATTGAATAGAATTCATAGTACACATGCTACACAAAATGAGAGACGCCTACTGATAAGCCCGTAAGTGCTACATTTTATACCCCTATTTATATTATTTAGGATTCGATATCTTGTCTAATAAAAGTATTTTAGTGCTTTTTTAGAAAATATAAGTGAATTAGACCATTCGAGGATAAATGGCTAAAAGCGAAGCAAAACGGGGTTTGCGACATAAATATAAATCATCTAAGTTGCTAATGACATGGCGAGAAAGAACATGGGGAGGCAAAGAATTGTTTTTCTTTGTTGAGACACTCTAAGGCACTAATGGGAATGTGTCCAGATCTTCCACTACTGGCATTTCTTTATCATCTCCAGCAGGTGGCGTTTATTGAATGGAAATGATTTTGAGCATCATCTTTCATGAAATGTTCAAGTAGCTATTGTCGTCGTCACTTCCAAGTTAGTTTCGTGCAGCAACAACATTGGGTCCGATTGAGTTTGGGGATACGAATTGCATGGATTTAACAGTAGCTGTTTCTAAGAATTGGAGTTGCTTTGCAGTCGATGAAGCAAAGAAGAATGGGTACTGGTTGCTTAATGATCAGAAAGACTGGAGTATTTGCAGTCATGGTATGGTGTTTCTGCTGTTGGCAGCGAAGAAATGCAGTCAGTGGTGGCTGGCTGAAATGGTCGATGGTGGTGAAGTCATGTTGGAGTCTTGGAGTTTCAGTTATGGTTCAACAACAACAACTGCAGCGACAAGACAAAGGAGCTGGTGATGTGCAGCAGCCAAGTGGAGAAGTATGTCGGCTGATAAGAAGTTCAGTGATTATGGTTATGGTGGCTTTGTAGGTGGATCTGCAATAGTCAGTGAAGAAACTGGCAGTGGATGGTTTTGGATTCTCGAGCAGGTGATGGCATTCGGTGATGAAGTAATGGGATTAAAGAAGTGGAGGAATAAGGCAGCAAAAGCTTGGTCCGAAGATGGTGAGGCAAGAATTTCTGGTGATGGAGCTCGAGCAGATGCATGAGCTGTAACTAATGGGAGATAAGGTATTGGATGGTATGGAAGTATCGACGGAAGAAGCTCGTGTTTGAGCTTGGCAGTGAACGAAACAGAGAAGAAGGAAAGTCAGCTTCCATTGTGGGATCTGTCGGTGATGGACTCTGTGATGCAGGCGAAGTTAAGCTCGAGTTGGTTTACGAAACAGAGAGGAGTAGACGGGAGTTGGACGGGCAGAGAATAAACACTGGTAATATGGCCTGAGTTCGAGAAGGAACAATTCTGTGGTTAGAGTATGAAGCAGCTGGATCTCGGAGCTGGGTCTATGTTTGAATTGGGCCTTGGGAGCCTTTTGCTCGGTCCAGATTAAACTCGTCAAAGAATACCTATGTACTGAGACGACCAGAGAGGAAGAAAGGGGTGGACGTGCGGCTACAGAACGAAAACTAGAGAAGGTCGGATAGCCGTGAAGGCGACGAGCATTGCAACAAGAGAAGGAGAAGGGACTAGAAGGGTTGCGTGACACAACCTTATTTGGTGAAATCTTTTAATCTTTTAATCTGTTTCATGGTTTTGAAGAAATCATAATCATGTGCGTTTAATTTGTGGCTAGGGTTTTAGGTTGAAACCAATTTTAATTATGTAGACCCATTTCTTTTTGATCATAATTCAATGATTAGTAATTTTCTTCATATAAATTGCTTGGTTCATAATTGATTTAAGTAATTCATTGATTATTTATGCTTTTCAATTGATATGTCGTGTTTGGGTTAATTTCTTTGACGTCATATGCTTTTAATTGATAGATAATACTTTAGCACTACTATAATACTTTAGCACTACTATACTTTAGCACTACTATATTTGAAGCGAAGGTAATTACGCCGGTGAAACTAAATATTTAGGGTTTTATGATAATATTTTCCGAGACATGAGGTTAATTCCAATATTTGTCTTGAGTTATATAAAAAAATATTTTAGAGATTATTTGGATTTGCATGATTACATTGGTGGAAACCGAATTCCCTAGTTACCGACTCCCGATTTTTATATTTTTAGTTTGATTAATTTGATTATTTCATTTCTATTTCTTAGATCCAAAATATTGTTCTTGGTTGTTGATTGAGAATATTGGTTGCAGTATTATCCACCGCTCCATGTGGATTCGACCCGTACTTACCTCTGTCTACTAGTTAGACACCGTGCGATTGCAGTTATTACATATAGGGTTCTTCCATAATCCTATCACCTACTCGTGTTGTTGCAGTTCTCTACTTTGAACAGATTAGAGGAGCTAACGGTAACATATTCATTATACCAAGTTTCTCTCATGAAGTGTAATATCTGTTAACTATAAACCAGAAGAACTAGAGTGGGGATAAATATCTCTACTGGTTTTGGGTTTATGGAAAACTGAGGACAACATGGCTCCGCCATCGGTGAACTATCACTTTCTCGCTCACATCACTTAATTGCGAGTTGATTGTGATACCATGATAACTGATCATATCATACGGTTTAAGAAATAATTATTTTTATACTTGATAATGTAAGTTACATTCCACTTTTTGGATGTTCATACTTCTTATTAAGCCATTTGATTTTGGCATGCACCAATTGCAAATCGGGTATAACGATGGAAAGGAATCTAAACCAATATGCAAATTAGGAGAGCTTGCATGCGCGCTCACATCATCGAAACGGTGTAAGGAAAGAATGTCATGATCCTGGATGATGCACTCTTGACATGAGCAAGATCAGTGCATGTTTTAAAAAATGCTGAAGCGCAGTAAAGAATATGGAGTAGGCTCGCAATGACTTATGTGCAAGTCCAAGACATGCCTTATGCCTGGACAAGGCTCGAGGCGATGCTTGCACAATGCATCAACTTTAGCCTTTATGATCTGTACCCTTCGCAGAACAAGGGTAAGTTGGAACGGTAAGTTTAATGCATAATGCTTGGAAAACATGCTTGGAGATACAAAGGGACGTGGATTTTTCTGGTGAAAAGCAAAATTTTAAGGCCGACAACTGAGTTACTAGTGGTGCATCGGAGAATTTCGACCTGCACGGCTGGGCGTCGTAGGCGTAATTCTCCGTCCATCACATCTTACATTTTACTTTTCTTTAAAGCTACCCAGTACTATCTTTAGGTTTTAATTTTGTGTCTCCTTGGATTGAATTTTCAGTTTTGTTATTCAGATCAATGTTTTTCCTTCTGTTTTTCTTCTCAATCACGAATTTGGCTAAGATTTTATGGTCCGGTTCTTTACAGAAGAACATCATCTTCAGCTGCAGAAAGAGCTTCAACACTAATAATAAAACAACACCGACATAAACTACAATAATAAATCCAATAACATTTGCAGAAAAAACTATATGAACACAACCAATAATAACTTAAAAATCATTTAGAGACGATTACGACTGATCCAGGAGAACATGGTTACTTTTATTACCTTATGATTAAAACCCTCGAGTAATGGGTGTAACATTTATGATTCTAACATTAGTGCTTTGTTCAGGTCTTTTTCTCATTGCGTTTTTAGGGACCACCCGAAAGGATTTAGGGACATCAATTTATACCCAACCAAAGACTCTAGTTAAGGGGTACCCTATATGATATTGAAGTTACATAAATGCCCTTCTGGTAAAACTGTATAAAAACCAAATCAAAAAAAATTCTACTCATTTCAACTCTTCTTCTTCCAGTTTCATATTATCTTCCGATTGTGGAAGAAATTTTTTTTTTCCCTCGTTCTTGTGTTCAACCGAAACATCGTCGCGAAAAGTAAAATCAGAACATCGTCGATTCGTTTATAAATTTTGAAAAAAAATCTAATAAGCATAACCATTTAACATATAAATTTTGAAAAAAAAAGTAGTAATGAGTATACCAAATCGTTTGCATAGTATAGGGAAGTGTCGGGCCTCAAATAGAAATCATCAAAAAACTCTTCAACGGCCTGCATATGAAAGCAACAAGTTATTATACAATAATCGGAGGTTATTAAATAAGTCAAACTACCGAATATACTATATTCGGAATCCTATCGGTTACCCAAAACACCCGATTTATACAAATGAATGTACACAGTTTACTGAGTGCAAAAAATGATATAATCGGAAGCTAAAATATATAGTAAAACAACCGAATATAAATAACCAGGAGATAACTTTAATCGATAAACATCCGATTTTTAAGTTTTCGGAAATTTTATTTTGAGGCCACTGTTATATTCGGTAGTCAAATAATGTTAAACTATTACCGATTGTAAAGGATAAGAATACTGAGTTTTGAAATTTTTTGAGGAATTCGTTTTTGGGGCCATTCGGGGGTAAATAACTCTACATAACTACCGAATGTAGATTTTTTTGGAAAACCAGTTTGGGGTTTTTTCTCATATTCGGCAGTAAACTACTATCTTGGAACTACCGAATATACATATTTGGTAGTCAGTGTGTTATATTCGTAAGTTTATTCGAGAAATTATCTACCGAATCTGGGTAGTTCATGGCATTCAATGCATGCAATAATCGGTTTTTCTTGTTTACAAAAGCACACAAACGCATGCAAATCGAGTATTTGAGTTTCTTAACACAATACCTGTGTTTTACATGCATCGTTAGCTTCAATATCAGGCGATTCTCCATTTTCTTCCATGAAAGGGTCGTCTAGGTTTTCCTCTCCACAAAAGTTTGGATCATTCAACATATACCCCAAATCGTCTTCTCTAAACGGTCGTGAACCCTCAACATTTTGTTCTTCGCCATGATTCTCACCTTCTTCTTCATATCCATCCATTTTTGTAGTGATAAAATGGGTTTTCCCTTTTTTCCTTCACCTTCTTCTCTATAACTCTAACAACTCAAAAATGAAAAAGAAATGGAAAAAATGAAACATAAATCATTCTAATACTGCACCGACTACAATCGGAATTCTAGGTAATACTTTGGCTTCCGATTGCAATCGGAGGATAAAAATGTTATCATATCCTCCGAATATATAAGGGTAATTTTGCCATTACGAATTACGCGAGATAAGGGCTGACTACATTTTCCCTTTGGGTGACCTTTTTTGTTTTATTGTTGGCCCCTAAATCCTTTTGAGTGGCCCCTAAAAACGCGAGGCTTTTTCTGTTAGAACAAAACAAACAATGTCATTCTAACCTTGGTGTCTGCAGGTCTTTGAAATAGTTATAATAAGTTAAAATTTGATGTTCCTAATACGTGGAGTAACTCTTGTTATGATTTATGTTATTTTAGCGTCTGAAGTTTACTTTCTTAGTCAGTCTTGTAACAAATGAATATTTATGAAAATTTTATGTAATTTACAATTCGATTCCGATTTGGGTTTTTCATGTAATTTAGAATTCGTTTATAAAAAGAAAAACTAAAATCTTAGTTCTTTTAGAATGAATATTTATGTAAATTTTACTTAAATAAATCCGTTAGGTTTGTAGAGTTAATCACATATCTTTTAAAAAAACCAAAAAATTTCATATAAAATTCTTTAATAATACGACCATTTCTGGACGGTGAAATGACATAACTACTAATTTTTCGAGTGATGATAGACTCACCGAGCTGAATATCCCGTGGATTCGGTGACCTCTCACATACCTACGAGGCCCGCGTCAACTGGAGCTGAGCAGGGGATCAATGTTATGTGGTGGGACCCGCAAATATGTGAGAGGCCACCGAATCTGCTGGATTTTCAGCTCGGTGAGTTTATCATTTTAGTAATTTTTTCGGCCCCAAAAGATAAGTGTAAAATTTACCAGCACCAATTATAAAATGATAATATGTCTACGGCCTTGTTTGGTAAAATTTATGATTACCTATTTATGATTATAGATAATCATAAATTGATAAATGATTTTGATATTAACCTTTTTAAAATAAATTTTTCCAAACATTTTTTTCAAATAATTGATTATCATAGAATGTTGATCTCGAAAAGGAGAAGAAAGAACAATGATCGACGATATTTTTTTAATCTTATGTTGTTTTGATGTCTCTCTCTTGATAGTTTAGAGAAAATAAGAAGAAAAAAATTCAATTTGAGTTTCTTAGAAAAAATAATTGATTATAATAAATTTTCAAAACAACTTTTTCTTGTTTATGGAAATAATGGATTTTTTTCAATTATGATTAAAATAAATAATTATTATAATGATTACCAAACGCATATAGAATTTATTATAATCTACATAATGGATTATGGGCCGATAATCCATTAAAATAATGGTTACCAAACAACCCCTACAATAAACTCCTGAATAGAATATTCGAATGAAACATTTTGAATAAGTTTGCATATGTAATTTTCGCATTTCTAATCTTTTTCTTATTTTATTTTTCTGTTCAACTTTTTCTATAAGGAGGTTTAGGCGCTATCCCCCCCCCCCCCAATACATTTTTTTCTTAACAAAAATGTATTTCTACATTGATTAAGAGTTACCAATGGGTTTGGCAAATGGTAGACGGGTAGTGTAGGTGGGACCTACTATCACAGTACTCCATGGCGTGGCAAACCAGGAAGCTGTAACATGAGTTTGGTAGCATCAGATCATGTGTAGACGAAAAGACAAGTAGGTTAAAGGAATGGTGATTAATGTTTACACGTCAGTACTCTTAGTTATTACCACTTCTCAGTACTATACGGGGGTGGACAAAGACTTGAACTCTCGAAGATATTTTTTCTGATGTCTATGGCAGTGCAAGTGAAAATGACAAAGATTCCCATTCTTAGTTGTTACCACTTCTCAGTAAAACCAGGTGGTAATGGCGCTCATTCACGAGGGGAGGTACCTCAAACTTGGGAAGAAATTGGCTCTTTCTCTTGTTAGAAGCGCATTGTGCATTTCGCTGAAATTCAGAGAAAATGCGTGATGATCTCGCATTGGATAAAATAAAGAACCAAAAAAAAAAAGAGAGAGAGAGCGCGAAATGTTCTGTATTGGGGAATTTGGGCTGAGAGGGTAAAAATGGGAGATTACGAAGGTTGTGCACAACAAACTATACCGCCAACCAACTTCTTAATTGCGCACCAGATGATGGTGATGGTGGTAATAGGTAAGTAAGCCACACAAAAAAAAGGGGATGGTAGGTGAATTGAAGGGTCAGTAGCAGCACCACCCAAGCCACCAAACAACACCACCATACACTCAAAACTCATAACAAGCAAGTATTTTTAGTCACATCCTTCTCTTCTTGTTTACCATCCACATTCATTTCTTCTAGCCAGAGCTCCGATACTTTTTCTACTGTTAAGCAACAGTTCCCTAGCTAGTCATACCACTCTAATAACTAGTAAGTTTCATTAGCAAATCACTTAGTTTGTTTTTTTCATTTTTATAGTTTTATCTGTTCAATGATTCTTGAATTTATGCTTCAAATGGTTTAATTATTTTGGGTTTTTCTTTTTGTGTTTGAATTTTGGGATGATCAGTGGGTGAAACTAAGGACGTTGAGTCTGCTACTAAGACGGTGCTCGTGGATGATATTCCTTTCCCACAAAACATCATCACTGTGACTACTGCAAAACAATTACCACTGTTGGGACAAGGTATGTACACCATGACTTGGAAAATAAAGTATTTGTCAGCGTAGTTCGCAGTTTGAGGATCTCCTGTAAAAGAATTTCTCTAACATTTTCTGATAAAAAAAGGGTTATTTGGTATTAACATTTTGTTCAACTTAGGGTTTGGTACTTGGAATTGACATTGATCCACGTTGACCGTTTATGACCAAATTTTAAGATTTGACCAAGTCAACGTGGGTCAACGTCATTTCCGAGATCAAACACTAATTTTGGACTAAACCTAAATACCAAACTCCAATTAACCTGAGAAAAAATTGAGAAGTGATAACATTTTTATTTGGGCCTAGATTACGAAATTTGCAAAGGGCAATGGAGCTGTTTAGGCTTTGATCTAGATTTGGCACACTTTTTTTTTCTTATGCGTTTAATGATATGATTGACAGGAATTACCGACATGGAAATACATTTTCTCCAGATCAAATTTACAGCAATTGGACTTTACTTGGAACCAGAAATTGCTAGCCATTTGAAGCAATGGAAAGGAAAAACCGGAGCTGAATTATCCCAAGATGATGAATTTTTCGCTGCTGTTGTTTCGGGTAACTGAATCCACACATCTTTGATACATTACGAATAATATGTTGTTTAGTTGAAATGCTAATTATAAATTTGCGTATGTGATCTTGCAGCACCTGTGGAGAAGCATGTGAGAGTCGTGGTGATTAAAGAGATAAAAGGGTCACAATATATGTTGCAGCTAGAGAGTTGGGTAAGGGACGAACTAGCAGCCGCTGATAAGTACGAGGACGAAGAAGAAGAGTCCCTTGAGAAAGTTATTGAATTCTTTCAGTCTAAATACTTGAAGCAGCATTCTGTTATTAGCTTCCACTTCTCATCTACCATCCCTGCTGTTGCCGAGGTTAATATCAATTTAATTTACTAATAGTTGGTGCTTGTAGATTTTTGCATCCGTCCTGACCTTTGCAAAAATGTGTATGTATCGGCAGATTGGACTGGAAATAGAAGGACAGAAAGATCTGAAGATGAAAGTTGAGAACGGAAATGTAGTGGAAATGATACAGAAATGGTATTTGGGTGGGACTAGGGGAGTCTCTCCATCAACCACTCAGTCTTTGGCGAACAGCCTTGGGGAAATGCTAGTTCAGTGATCGGCAACGAGTTTAACATATGGGGATGTTTCCTTTGGTTCCTGTTTTATTTGATTTCATCCTTTTCTATTGAGCACTAGAGACGTATTGTAACACTATAAATTCGACTTCGCCACCGGTTGTTGATTTATAATAAAATCTATAAGTCATGGTTGATCGAATCCAAAACTTCTGATGAATATCAATGACTCATAGCTCACTCAACTGTTATGATAACTAAACAAGAAAATTTTCAACTTTCAAACGTCAAAGATCAAACTGAACGAAACATACAAATATTCAACATACGAAATCCTATTACAGTAGATGGGATAAAACAAATTCCAAAATCTAGACCGTCAAATCATTAACCATAACTGATACCAGTGAGCGGGGCTAAAACAGTTCTCTTCCTATGAAAAATACCACGACCATACGTAGATGAGACAATGTTAATAAATAGTGGCAATTGCAACAAACCGAATAGGATAACAAGGATGCTTGCTCAGACAGACACTGGAATGTAAACCCAAGAAGCTTCTCCAGGAAGCACAATAACCAGCGTTGCTGCAAAAGTTGCCATCATGGTTGCTATAGATATAAAGAGGGTGGAGAGACCAAGTATCATTTTCTTGGGCAAAGATGTCAAGAAATCCATTTCTGCATAGCGTGATGTTAATATAGCGAAGAACATCAAAACAGATGTGCACGAAGAGAAGAGCGACACTGCATCTGAAATTATAAAAATCTTGAAAGGCGTCGTTGTTGCACGTAGGGGACGACCTGTATTTTGATCACTGCCACCAGGTAGAGTAAAAGCGGCTGCCAACATAACCGTGGCTATGAGGGTCGTGACAATCATACACGCTTGTGCTGTTTCTTTCATCCACTTTTCCGCCTCTTTGGCCAAACCATCATGTTGGACTGAGAATAATTCTCTAGGTGTTTTATTCTTCTCGTTCTTTATTCCATATTTCATGTTCTTCATCCCTGCAAATCTTGGTGGAACGTGCCTTTCGACCTGCTACGAGTTTCACATTGTAAAATAGGATCATTGAAAGTAGATTAAAATAATTTCAAAGTTTAATTAAATATACGGGCCGGATTTTATGTTTTTTCTCCCCCTTTCGGAATCAGGTCTGGTATTCAAACTTGTAACATCCAGCATACGAGTCGGAACCTAGCCAAAGTATGGGGATAGAGTTATAGCTGAAAAGAATCACTAGTATTTTATCTACCTGGAACCATTGTATCTCCCTCTGCATTTAAAGTGCTGGACCATGGATTTTATCTAACCGCGACAATGGATCCCAGTATGCAGCACAATGTAAGGCGTTGTTACCAAATGTGTCCAAATGAGAATACTTTGGTTTCTTGGACCCATTTGATATATATATTGGACAGAACTAGTGACAAAACCCCTAGGTGAACAAACTAGTGATAAGAAAAAACCGGTCATACTATTTCTATCAAATAAAAACCGTTTTAAATAAAACTGGGACAAAAACCCCAAGCCAAATAATAATGTGTAAATTTAGTTTTTGTTACTTTTAAAAAAGCCAAACATACCCTTCGACCTTTTTCTAGGTTTCATCGACTGCTCTCTTGGAGAGAACCCAACACTCTCTCTCTCAGAAACAAATCCTTAGACAAATTTCCAGAATCAAAACCTAGAAATCTCACAATGAAAACACAAATTGAAACCTAAATTTCAGTAATCACAACATAGAAATCTCGATCTATTCTCAAAACCTAGAAATCTTGATCATCAGAACCTTAAAAAAATTTTAAACCTAGAATGCAAAATCAGTTTTGTTACTGAAATCTGAAATCAATTCATCTTTGATTATCATCAGGTATAAACCATTATTTAGTACTGTTGTTTAATTTTGATATTGTTGACCCTGTGAAGTTAATTGCATGTACAGATTTTGGTGATTTGAAGTTAGTTTCTACTCTTCCGCTGTTTTTTTTTTTTTGAAGTTAGATTTCAAGGCATGGGTGTGATTAGCTTTCTGATTTGTGAGCTATTTTTAGGGTTAATTTTTTTTTAGATATCAATCTCTTGCTGCATGATTTCAAAGTCACTTGCTTGATTTAATTTGTTACTGTTGTTAGTCGAAGTTGATCAGTTTGATTTATCTTATCTCATAGTTTTATGGTTCAGAGATCCAAGATGTGAAAGCTTTTATGTATGAATTTGTCATCCAAAAAGCCTCAAATCCATGTTCTGAATGAACTGTTCCTGCTTAATTTTTGATGCTTCATTAGTACAATTTAACTGAATTTCGTTGATAAATTTATGGGTTAATATACCATGATCTAATAATGCCATCCTTGATAGCACCTGGTTCAACTATAAGGTTTCTTTTTGTAAAGCTTTCATCTCATGGAATATATTGAAGTTTTGCTTTGAACCTTCTCTTGATCTCTGCTTTCTGAATCATATAGTTGATGTAAACTGAACACGTTTCTTTGTTATGCAGTTATCCATAGTGGATAGATGGGACTTCATTAGGTTTGAACTTTTTTCATAGGTCATATGCATTATGTGTTCTGCATGGAATTATTTTGGGATGGAATCTCTAGTTTCTTGATCTTGTTACTTGTACTTAGGAATTATTATCGATTATTCTCTAAATTGTAATTGCGACAAATTTTATGTGAGCGACAGCACCAGATTCTTGGTGTGTGTCCTTAAATGGGAGGATTTGAAGGGGCATGTCCTGTGCATCACATGTTATCGTTATGATTCACTAAGCAGGTGAAGTAAGATTGTGCACATTTTTGACAACTCCTCCCTGGATTGTTTGTTTTCCTTGTTGGTATGTGCGCATTTTCTGTATTAAACAAGATGTTTCCTCTTAGTCATCATATTTCATAATGCCTCTTAGGTTATGGGGTCACATTTAACAATCCCATATGAATATTATACGTCGCTTTTATACCATTCATACTTTGCTTTCCTGAATTTTTTTTGAGGTGATATCATAATTATCGTTTCCTTATTTTATCTATCATCTGTAACTGATAGACGTTGATATGTAGATTCCCCCTGGGTTGTACTCATGCCGATGTCCTTTTTTGGTGCTAGGTGAATCTATTACAGCTGAGAACGAAACAAGGGAAGGAGAGTACTACGTCTGGCACGAGTGAGTAATTTCAAGTTGGTTCCTTGGAGTAGAAAACAGATTCCTTAGTGAGAAAGTAACTCACTATTTCTGCTCATCATTGTTGTCTATGTTGTTGTCGTATGGCAAATTCTAAAGTATGATTTCTGTTTTGGTGCAGGTTTCATAGAGTAAAATTGTTGTTTTAAGGACTTGAAAGGTCGGGTAACCTGTTCAGCTTTTTCTCAGCTGCCATAGTTATCAATAATTTTGTAAGATTGTATGTTCACCTTCATAATGTCTTATTGTTGGATGCTTATTACTTAGGTATCGACGTATCGTGCACGAAACCTGTTCATCACAGAGAGGGAAGCAATTGCAGGTGGTGAATTGGATTGTGGAGCTGAGTAGAGTCAGCTAGGAGATGTTGCTGCCGCTGCTTTCAGATTGGCAGTGTGCAAGTGTAGATGCTGGTATTGTTGATATGGTTATTGCAGTGATGGGTTTGATATGGTTATTGCAGTGACAGGGTTTTGTGACGAGTTTCATTTGATGCTGCTAGTAAGCTCCGGTTGCAGCTGAAGTTAATATTATAGAGAAGGTGGTACTGGTGTTGGCTTTGAGTTGGTTCTCTATGAAGAATGGTTTGAGCTGATGCTTGAGAATGCTTTTTAAGTATAGTTGCAGGTTGAGAGTGTAGAGAAGAACTGAGATGCCTATGTTGGTGGTGATTATGAACTGCAGCTGGTGATAATCAGAATCCATGGAGGAAATGGTTTTGCTCTGGTTGAATTAATATGGATATTGCAGGTCCAGTTGAAGATCAAACTGAGCCTGAGATGGAGCATTTGTGGTGTTCAGGTATGAGCTTGAACTGAAATGAAAGGCAGTAATGCAGTGGGTATGGGATTTGAAGTGAATTTGTAGTTGCAGGTGCAATGAAGTGCTGCAATACATTGAGGAATTGCATGTAAACCTAGATGGAAAGCTATACCAGGTGAAGATGAGTAATGGGTCTTGAGACATAACTGGTGGTATTGTGTTGAAGCGCAGAAACCAATTATGGTTTCATCTTATTTATGATGAAACCAAAATCGGTTCCATCGTATTTCAACAATGTATTTCTATCCATGAAGATGTATAATACCTCTTAAAAAATTTATTGCAGGTGATTTCTCATGAAACCAAGATGAAACCAAAATCGATTTCATCGTATTTATGATGAAACCAAAATTATTTATGATGAAACCAAAATTGGTTTCATCGTATTTTTGGGAGGTGGTGGTGGTGGGCGGTCGTGGTGCTGGTTTTGGTCGGCGGTGGTCGACAGTGGTGGTGCTGGATGGTAGGGTGGCTGGTATTGGTGGTGCAATTACGTAGTATCGGTGGTGGTGGTCGGAGGTGGTGGCGGTGGTGGTCGACAATGGTGGTGCTGGATGGTAGGGTGGCTGGCAGTGGTGGTGCAATTGCGCAGTATCGGTGGCGGCGGCGGGCAGCGGTGGTGGAGCGGTGGTGGTCGGTGGCGGTGGTGGTGGTCTGGTGGTGGCGAGGTGGTGGTGGTCGACAGCGGTGGTTGGCGGCGGCGGTGGTGGAGGCAGTGGGTGGTGTGGTTGGCGGCGGCGGTGGCGCGGTGGTGGTTGGCGGCGGCGGTGGTGGTTGGCGGCGGTGGTGGCGCGGTGGTGGTTGGTGGTGGTGGAGGTGGTGGCACGGTGGTGGTTGGAGGCGATGGTCAGTGGTGGCGGCACAGTGGTGGTTCTGCTGGTGGTGTTATTTTGTGGTGGTGATAATATAATAGAAATTAATGATGGGGTTGATTTTTATTTTTGTTGGGATGATTTAAAATTAAAGGTGGGGTTGTTTTTTATTTTTGTTGGGGTGATTTAAACTAGAAGGCTAATATAGATAATTTATATTAAATGGGGTTTTTGTGAACAATTTGTTTTGTTGGAATTTTTGTATATGGATAGTGACATCTTTGGGGTTATAATACCGGCCCGAATTTCTAATGCATTCTTTTTATTTGGGGTTTTGTAAAGCTCAATGAAGCTTAACATTCAATTCTATGCGGTCATTTTATACTAGAAACAAAATAATAAACTTTTATTTGACGAAATGGAAGAATTAGTAATCGTTGCGGACCTTGCGGTACTTTCATTTTCCCCTCTATATGTTGGTCTTTCAGGGTATTATATATTCATTTATAGTGCTACTATATTAGGTACGTACCGCGACTAACAACCTAGATAAGAATTTTAACGAAGGAATTTTGTTAAGAATTCCAATGGGCATTTTATCTTTCCGTCTGGATAATTACCGGAAATGAATCAATATACCAAACACTCAAGGTTCTATAATTGGAGACTTTTATATATGAAGTTGCTTGATAGGAGACAAGCCATGCCAAATTCTTTGCAAATCTTGATAAACTTGCTTTGCACCTAAAGCTATGTATAGGCATTACATTGTAGTGGTGGTAGTAGGATTATGCACACTCGCAAAGCGGTATAAGCATTGCATTCGTGGAAACCCTACCTAACAATACATTGAAAGCTGGCAGTATTCACTTCATCATTCTCATCCCTATCATAAATGTGCTTCTCCGCAGGCAAATGTAAATCTTCCCAATTATACAATTTATGATTTCATTTATTTGGTGGAATCATGACATGATAACGCATTAAAGAGTTTCCTTTTTGTAGCTATATGAACAACAAATGCGAATCCAACAAAATTTCCAGGTTCGTTAATAAAATGTAATAACCACGACCAAGTTATGAGGATCAGACATAGATGGAAGCATTTTTAATTAATGGAAACGGGAACGATAGATATGTTAGTATCCGATACTATTATGTGCTTGAATTATCATGTAACAGCAATTCCGAACTTTTATTATATTATCTCAGTTCACAATGACGTAGGAGAATAAGGAAAGTTACAATATATATAAACTACGTACGCAAAGCTTTGCTCCAACAATGCATTACTTTGCGGCCTTCAGAATCATTTTCTACGAATATGACTCGTTTATTCAAACTTCTCCTCCATCTTAAGCACTCTTCATAATCAACTTTCATGATCAGTTCAACCTGCAAATTAAAAAAAAAATGAAATCACAAGTCTTTAGCTTAAAAAGTAAATTCAAAATGGTTATCAAGAAAGTATATACTACTACTTACTTTGCACAATCAATATCGGGAGAAATCTTGAGAGATACATCGACTCCACATTTCTTGAGAATGTTACCTACATTTTCATAATTGAGCCCAGGAACCATAGGTGCAAAATTCTTTGCACATTGACAAACTTGTTGCCTATCCTCTTTTGTCGTAGAAATTTTCTTTATGTTTTCACAACACTGTTGTGGAACGGTCTGCCCACCGGTAAAAGCGTAATCAATGCACGGTGTAATAGAATCTAAAACAGGTGTACACAAGAGTTGTTGACCTTCGGACTTAAGAGATGCGAATGACAACATCAACACTATGAAACAGCACAAGTAGATAGCAGCAGAAGTGATTTTACTAGTAGAAACCATGGTTGAGTACTAATAGAACAATCTAGTAATGATGCCAAAACACTAGATATTCAAATGGTATATATAGAAGAAGAATATGAAGAGGTTATAACAAATCTTTGAAAATGTGCTTATCATATGGTGAAGCAAGTAAATCATGATACCACACTTATGGGGCCTCCCGTTTACCAGGCTAGGGGATGTCATATAATTTGCTTGTGCGGTTGTATGAAAGCCCCTTATCACAACAAGACCCAAATGAGTCAAAATTATTGAGCTACCAAGCGTACAGTTTTCAGTGAATCACACATGAAAAATGACAAAAATAATAGCGGACTCGCAATATATTTGCCACTTTATATACCATGAATCTTACATGAAAAAGAGCTGTTGATTACTGGGAAAGGACTAAAAAAAAATGATAATCTTGTTCCGGCTAAAAAATTCCACGTGGACTTGTGGCGACAGTAATATATCTTTCTTATCCTCCACAGTAAATTTTTTTGCAACGGTTTTGGTCAAACAAGGACCCATTGAGTCCTGTTTCATACAGCAAACATACTGTTGATCGTTGCCGCATAACATTCAGTCCATTTGACTAAGCTAAATACGCGGGAGCACTCCTACTTGACACCCAAAAGTGATTTAAATATCACGTAAGGCTTGCAACGACGAGCATGTACTTTATCTCGGACAAAGATATAAACTAGGCAAAGAATATATTTGAGGTTGGCTTATTCGGTTGGACCAAATGGCAACCATAATACTTCTACTATCTTATCTATTCTGTTGTGTTTCCTTAGGTTTGATCTCTCTAACACGTGTTTGGAGAAATCTAGATTTGATGTAATTATCGGCTGGTTGTTGAAGTAATTATCGGCTGGTTGTTGGGATACTAAAACTAATCGGGGATAGAAGAAAAAGACAAAAACGGGATTTAAATAGTAAAGCAAGGTCAACTCTATCCATGTATTTTAACTAATTCCTAATCTGTCCCTCACTAATCATGTTTAAGGGTTTATTATAATTAGTTAGGTTAATAGGTTCGTTCGATGATGATTAGTATAAATCATGAAGCTTTAGGTTAAAAACCAACACAGGAAAGTAAACAAACTGAACATACAAGTACTCCAGTTACCTATGTATAGGTATTTAATGTATTTAAATATTATTTTTTTCATTGAATCCGCCATTGTTACGCCTGAAAAACTCAGTGCCGGCATGGTCGATTCCCAAATGAACCATGCCGGTTTGAGGACAAAAACATACATAAAAAATTTGTCTGAAAATAGCAAGTACCGGCATGGTATTCATCCTGAATAATCATGCCGGAACTCATCCTAAATAACCATGTCGGTACTGAGGAACCCAGTATCGGCATGGTCTCCATCCTAAATAATCATGCCTGCACTCAGTACCGGCATGGTCTTAATCACTTCTGGCATGGTCTTCATCATTTCTGGTATGATATTCATCACTTCCGGCATGGTCTTCATCACTTCCGGCATGGTCTTCATCATTTCCGACATGGTAATAATCATTTCCAGCATGGTCTTTATCACTTCCGGCATGGTCTTCATCACTTCCGAATGTTAAGAAAAAAATCGTTTTCAAAGTGAGGAGTTGTCAGAGAAGGAGAAGAGAATTTGAAAGGGAGTGGGGAAAATGTAGAATTTGAAAGGGAGTGGGGAATATTTAGGTTTCAAAGCCCTAACCCTAAAAGAGATTAATAAGAGATGAAGATGGAAATGGGGATATGTTTTTGTTTTTTTGATTTTAAGTTTTTTTATTTTTTTTGAAGGAAGGGTGTTTTAGTATTTTCAGCCCAAAAAACACCCCTTAGCAGACATCTTTGGTTAGGGGAAGTAATTCATATCCCCAATTAGTTTCCATATCCCCCAATTGCGCGTTCCTTAGAATGAAATAAATTCCAGGTACATCAGCGTATAAAGCTAAGGGTGCACAGGAACCGAGCCGGACCGATGGACCGTCCCGAAACCGATGGAATCGTACCTGTTTTTGTACCGAACCGAGGAAGGGGGTACAAGTACCGGTCCAAAAAATAGGAACCGAGGCTACGGAGGTACAGGTACACAGTCATATCCAAGTCCCGTACCGTCCCGGACCGAATGTACCGAGTAGTAATAGCCATTAGATTTAGGAAACAGTTTAGCAGTCATATACCTTTCTTTTTTCAGTGTTTCAGACTCTGGGTGTTGTGAATATGAAGGCTTTGACTCAAGATTCGATTAATTGGTTTCTAGCAGAGCAACTTTGGATATTAGGACATTTTAAACTCAAAGATCACTTTGCTGGTGAGTTGATCCATCCTGCTGTTATGCGCCACAAATATCACCAAATGGTACTAATTACTTACTATTACTGGTTACAAGTGATTCCATTTCGTCATAACCACTCTTTCTCTCAAAATCAAGTAACTACATTTGTTTTATATGTCAGTTTTAATGTAGACCTTAGTATAATGGTCGTTTTGCTTGCGCTTGTCATTGATATCAAATCATATTTTCTTGCTGTAGCTGAAGAAGACTGAAAGTATGGTGCGGCGGTACAGTTCATCACGAGACGACATCAGGAAAAGCATCAAACATGCTTTAATGTTGCTCTGAAGTTGCCCGTTCCACCAATCGCCTATTATTCTTCAGTTGTAAGGTGACCTTCGTAATGTTAAATTTTTTTTTACTATTTTTCATTTACAATCCAAACAACTTAATTGGATAAGCTGTATGTTTGTCCATGTACTTGTTGCAGGGTAGTTCACCCTATTCATGAACAACCTTCCTGTGCTACCGTACGGGACCTACGGGTGGTATTGCTTTTGTCCTGAGTACATCATCCTTCATGAGCTCCACTGGTCATATAGGCCAGGACAAGAAAGGAAGTCTGGCAGTATAACTCACTGCTTGAAAAAATTTGTCTGGAACCGAGACTGGTACCGGAATCGTATCTGGTACAGTACCGGTTCCGAATAGTACCGGAATCGAAGTACAGGGTACAGGTATCGGTCCAAAAAATAGGAATCGAGGCTAGGGAGATACTGGTACTCGGTCTCGGCAAGAACCGAGCCGAACCGTACCGTGTGCACCCTTATGTAAAGCTGTAAATATTTGTGTTTAGTCTTTTTCTCGTTCACTCACTAGACAAATTTAAAAAAATCTGGTTGAGAACTTGAGAGTTAAAACAATAGGTAACGTTTTTTTATTAGAGGATAAAAGTTTCTTCTTAACCCAGTAAAACACACATCACTAGTAGTACGTCGCTAGAAAGATGAATATAATAGACCAAAAAGATAATTCTTTTACCCGCAAGTAATCAATAAATATATACAGTTTTGCTACTCCTTCCGTCCTTTATTTTTAGATTTTGTCCCATCATTAAGTGACCTATATCACAAATAAGGAGATATTTTTAAAATTATCCTTTTAATTGATTATAAGAAATATAAGAAATATGCATAATTTGATAGGCATGTTTGTATTCGTTACATAGGTGTTTTAAAATGTTTTTCAATGATATGAAGTTTGCGAACATCCGTGGTAGAGCTGGCAAACGGGCGGGCCGGGGCTGGCTTGTTACGGGTTACACGGGTTCGGGTTAACACGGGTCCAAGTTTGCGGATTATTCTTCACGGGTCGTCATTTCATCAACCCGCACCCGTAGCGGGTAAAACCTGCGGGCTTACGGGTTACTCGGCTTATTTAATTAATATTAATCTAAACTGAGATGTTTTTCTTTTTTTGGCTGAGAGAATTTATCGAACACTTACAGAACCAGAAAATGGTGTTCTTTGATTTCAATGTTCCATATCTAGAACCAGAAAAAAAAAACCCTTACCAGACAATAATGGAAAGAAAAACACAAGATTGAAAATAGCAGTAAAAGCAATGGAATTAGGTTACAGTGGAGTAGCTTATAATAGATGTATGAAAAGAGTTATGTCAGATAATGATCGTTGTACAATTTATCTATTCCCACTTTCTTCATTGCTAAAAGCTTCTCCAACTCTATCTGATTCTGTTAAATTTCATAGAGAACTGTTGAAGGTTCCATTGAATACTCCTTTTTGTCAGTATACTAGGTTAACAGTTACTGTTAAGAATATTGTTCAAGCTGGTGTTTTAAATTCAGGAAATCCTGTTATGAAAACTTATGATTTGGTAGCTGTTAAGCCTTTGAACCAGACTTTATTTAACCACGTCTGCAAAGTTTCTGAGGTGGATTTAATTGCTATTGATTTCTCGGAGAGGTTACCTTTTCGGTTGAAGCTTCCCATGGTTAAAGCTGCAATTGAGGTGCACTCTTTGACTCTTTTTTTTTCCCTGTATAAGAGTTAGGGTCTAATTCATCTTATTTTGAAGCATGCACTAAGATTTGTATGGTGTTGTTTATTATTATGCAGCGAGGGTCGAACATGATTAGAAGGAGGAGGAGAAAGAGGCGGTGAATTGATTGATAGTGGTGGTTCTCTGTATTGGATTAATGGCCGCAGCTGTGAGAGAAAAAGAAGAAGGTCGAACATTTTAGTTTTTTAGGGTTATCAGATGGTAACGTTGTTTATATATGATACACACGGGTTACGGGTTGTACCTGCGGTTTTGCGGGCCGGGACGGGTTAGCCCGTTTTCCCACAAACTAGCATTTCTCCAACCCTAACCCGGCTTGTTTAGACACCAGCCAAGCCGAGTGCGGGTTTTTTACGGACCGCGCCGGATAAACCCGCGGGTTTTGGCTTGTTTGCCAGCTCTAATCCGTGGTGTAGTTTGAGAGATAAATCATTTCAAAATTTCACTAGTTATTATTCATAAGGGTATAATTGTAAAAAATTCTTAAATATACTCTTTTCCCTTGCTTACCTTAAAAATTGTGCAAACTTGAACTAGGTCACTTGATAGTGGGACAAAAGGAGTAGTTAATAAAATAAATAAAACTCTTCAATATGGGGCTATTTCATAATCAAATAATTGAAGATAAAACAGTTCTTAGTCGAATTAAGAGAAACTGACATGGATGATTAACATCACGTAAATAGAAATTGAAAAAGACATACTCGAAAATGATCGATGGAAGTAAGTTAGGTCCTAAATTTTGCAACGCGGCCTGCACCCAGAAACTCTACATCCTTGGACCACTAGACAATCTGTTGAATGCTTAACCCGAAGGTATAGAAACTAGCCACTTCAGAATCGACGAGGTTTTGCACATTTTGATTTTCAATCTAATAGTGTATGTATTATTGATTCTAGTCCAATAATGAAGCTTTTTAATGACTAATTAAAGGTATCCCTATTGATAGTGATGCTTCAACTATTAGTTAGAATTAGGCAACACATACCAGTGGGCAAGTCCAAAGGAGTGGTAGTCCAAATCTAACCAGTAACCACCCAAAACTATTCTACCAAACAGTATTTATCAATAATGGCAATTTCATTTTCCTAAACTGAAAAGAGAAAATTTTATCGACTAATATGAAGAAGGTTGATCACTGTTTAGCAAGAAAATAATTTAGTTAAAAAGCTTATATCAGTAAAGCAATCTTAAGAGAAAAGAGAGCAATTAATAGAGCCAACCCCCAGCGATAACCCATCTCGCACAAAATGACAAGCATTCAGTCCCTATACAAACCCTTCTATGGCTTGCATTCAAAACACAAACTCATAAGCCTTTCAATCCATCTCACCCTCAGTAATCAGTATAATAATATTCCTTCAGCCTTGTTTTCAAGTTTAGAGAGTAGACACTACGAAAATTGCAGCAATGTTGAAATTGGTACGCGTCCTACTTGCTTGCATGATTGTGTTTGCACCATATGCAACTGAAGGTGCAATCTCATGTGGGACGGTGGTTAGCAAGATGACTCCATGCCTTGGTTACCTCACAGGGGGTGCGATTACATCTGGTTGCTGTGCAGGAGTCAAGTCTCTCCTTGCATCTGCTACGACCACTCCTGACCGTCAAGCTGCTTGCAATTGCTTGAAGAGTGCCGCAGGTGGTATCGCCGGGATTAACTATGCTAATGCGGCTTCACTTCCTAGCCAGGTTTTGAACTAAATGTTTCCTAATGTGCATTGCTGCAGGGTACAGTAAATACAAAAATTATACTATTGGAGGATATGCATTTAACCAGAATGAATGGGATACTGATATATTATGAAGAATAAAATGGATATTTAGTTGATGAAGAATATATGATATAAGGAGATCTTATCCATTTACTCATGCCGAGCTTCGTTAGCTATCATTCACTGCTTATGGCCTAATACTATAATGCAATGTTGTTGTGATGTTGTTCTTGTTGAACTTTTGTTGTTATTGTTTCTTGTAGTAGAATTAGTTTCTCTGTATCATCTAATCAGACCAGACATTTCCGGGTAGTTTATGTAATCCTCCTCCTTTGCATGAATGAAAATGAAGATTTACTTACTAGCTATCTCTAACCTTTTCATCAGGAAGATGATTATGTCAATTGCATATAGATTCACTCAGTACGAGTTATATAGGTAGGGTACGTATTCGATATTGATTAACCGGTGTATCTATAGTTATTTGTACTCATGCATGTACAGTAGTTCTACACCCACCAGAGGGGAAAAATCGAGGTTACTTCCTGCAAGTATTATGGATCAAGTAGCCCCAAATTTACGGTGGGTGAACTAAAAGTGAGATTATTCTAGTTAAAGCAAGATAATGTCCAACTTTACTGCATTAGGATTCGTCTAACATTTCGAGGTTATCATACTCATCTCTGTAAGCAAGTCCAACTGAAGACGTATTGGCATATATGGTATTACCAAACAGTGTAAATCTTCAATGGCCAATCAATTTTCTATTGAACCTATTACTGAAAAGGGTAAGTTCTGTCCACAAAGGTGTAGTATTAATTGTCTTGATTCTTGAAGTCACGAGTATAGATCTAAGTAAAGGTTTAATGGAGGATGCCATCAGTTGTCCTTGGCTTTGAAAGAAATGAGTCAAGGTCATGGATATGGGGTTCCATGTGACCAACAACAACCCACTCTTACCAATTTACACCCTTTATCCAGCACCAGTAAGACAATTGAGAAGAAACATTTTGAGGCTCCGTTCCGGCTAGGATAGGCACCGTTATCATACAATGAGTTTGGATGCAACCAGTGTCATGTAACCTTTTCACGTAGGTCCCTACAATCAGTCACTTGTTAAGGTTTGGAACTTTGGATCTCTAATGTACAAGAGTTGAAATGTATTGCCGTAGTAGTAAATGTTCCCCTTGATCAAACAATTGATGCCAAGTGTTGGCTACTCGTTTGTCGAAACAAATTCCTGGTACAGCTTTGAAAGAGACGCATGAAAATGTTTTAGTCTTTCGTTCGCACGGGATTATTAGATTAAGAAAACAACATTAGTTAAAAATGACAAGCATTCAGTGAATTTCAACTAATTAAAGCTATCTCAATTGATAGTAATGCTTCAACTATAATTAGAATTAAGCAACACATACATTTAGTGGCGAGTCCAAGTGTGCAGTAATCCAAATCTAACTAGTAATAAACTACTCAAAACTATACTACCAAACAGTATATTTATTTGTAATATCCCACGTTTCCAATTTGAGTGTCGATGCGTGATGGGTAGGTGCCCGTTCAAACTAATTAGACAAATATATATATATATAGTTGCTTCCAAGGTGCCTATTAAAATTTAGCGTGTCCATTTATAAATGTCTTAGGGTTCATTAAGAGTAAGTAAAGTGAGGGGGGCGACGTTATAGAGAGAAAAAGAAGGGAACCGTGGAAAAGCAAGAGGCGTAGGCTTAGATGTGAAGGTGATGGTCAGCGTTAGGGCTAGGATTCGCCTGGATTAAGCAATTAGGAGAGCTCGACTTCAATGGTATATTTATAGCTAGTTGCTCGCCTGGGCTAAGGCAAGTTTACTTGAACTCTTTGTCAATGTTGGTTATAAGAATTTTAATCGGTAGTTCATATATAGTCCCGAAAGTAACTAGGCTTAATTATCTATTGTGTATCATTTATTTCTTTTTCTGATGTTACTGATGTTTGGTTAATCTTGTTATGTTCGTTTCTGCCTTGGATGGTGTTTTTGGGTTGGATCTAACTGGCAAGCAATTATACTGTTCTAGGGCTTACCGTTAAATTTCTGTTTGATTGCGTTGTGTGTAATAACCTTCCTTGAGATGGAATGACTGTTTGATTTGTATGTGATGGATGTGCATCTGTTATGGTAGACTAGAGAAAACAAATCTAGCTAAGAGGTTAACGTCATCCCGTTACATTTCTTTTGCTGTCCAATTTACAGTGTCAATTTATGTTCCCTTTGAAGGCACGATCGATGTCAATAATAACCTATTTATGTAGTGTGGGGAGAATGGAAATACTAGGTGCAGTTTTGTGCTAAACTATTACGCGGTCTTGTAGGCTAGTTATAGCATTTCATGTTCAAATCTAACAGGGCATGACCTTGAAGGATCAGATTATGTTATTCATTAAGCTTGAACTAGTATGTTGTCGAGTACATTTCCTCGCTTATAATCCGCTATAGTGTATACTCGTGGACCTGGTGTATGTTCACGTGTGTTGGTCCGATTTTTGTTACCATTTCCTTGAGTGAAATAATGAGAACGGGGTGTGTTTTAAAATGAGATTTGGATGCTGTTGTTCATATTTCCAGTTGGGCAAGTGTTCATATTTCCTTTAAGCATTTCAAGTTTGCAGATTTTATCCATGATTGGCGGGCTTTTAAACGATAATGGATGGTATCTTGTAATAGGGAAAAACTTTTATGTGTCTTTTTAGTTTCTAGCATGCTGTTGTTGTAAGTTTTAGTGCTTTCTCAGCACTTTCTTCAATGAATTTTATCTTTTCCAAAAAAAAAAATGAGATTTGGATGCGTTCTTACGACAGTTATGAACTCCGATTCGTAGTGGATCTGTTCCCAAACTTTGTTATTAAATCTTCATTTTTAGCGGATGTGATGCGATATTATGACTACTGCATACTGGCAGGTGTGAGAGCTTTGAGAGACTTTGTTGTACTAGGATAGGTTCATGTATACGATTAAGGTTTGAAGTTTGGGGGTTTCTTCATAATCCCGACACTAGGATACTATGGTGCAGGTTATATTTCGATGTTATTTCTTGTGAAATTCTAGTTCGTGTCTTGTTTTAATTTCACGGCTAAAAGTGAGTTCTATGTCACTGTTATAATAGTTTTAAATTCGATGTCGTCTGTATATACTAACCGTATTTCTTATCCTTGTAAATTTCCTATGAACTATATGTTTAATTTTTATATCCTTCCTTGACTCGGAGATCCTGTGAACTTGCTTCGAGTTTAACTCACGTGGACAAGTTTTTCAGGTATTAAGAATTGAGGGACCCTTCAACTTTCAGAGATTTTCGTGTTGGTCTAACGTAGAGGGGATGTTTGCTTCGGTCATTCCAGCTTGTTATCTATTTAATATCCCAAACAAGTATTAATGAGGGAGTGGGGTGTAGCAACGGAGTCAGGATTTTGTAGCTTATATTTTCTGTTAATTGTTTAATGTTCCGTGGAACCAAAAAGAAAAAAAGAGAAAAAAAAAAGGAGTCTAATTTTCATTTGGTAGCAAAATATTGGACATCTGTTCTCTTATAGTAAACAAATTTCAGATATTTTTGAGTATATAAATGTAAATTTGGACTACGTGAATTTTGAGGATTGTTACATGGTTGATAATGGCAAATTCAGATTTCTTTTCCGATAAAAAAATACTACTCTTGTGTGAAATTTTTCTTTCGTCTTCTGTTCTCACAAAAATAAGCTGAACAAATTCATTTTATGTTGTCTAAAAGACTCTAAATACTTCAACCATAGCAACAATAATATTAGCCCGTCACCGTCACCGTAACATTCTTACACTCATCGTACCATCTTATGTTTCCTTGGAGTTAATTTCTCTTCGACACGAGTTCAAAGAAATCTAGAAAATTATGAAATCATTGAATAGGCTTGTCGGCGCAGTTAACGACTTTGTTCATCTAATGAACGAAAAGGTATGCAACGTGTTGGTTTTCCGTTATCGAAATACTGAAACAAAATCTAGGTACAGCGGCATGTGAAGCTCTAAATATTTGTTTCTCGTTCATGCCTGCTAGACAAAGAGCTCGAAATCAAATTAATATGGTTGAGATTGTTGGTGAAAGAAATAAGTTCTCTGTAGTCTGGTAAATATGTACAGTTTGTTCTACTCCAGCGAGAGAGAGATCCCGGTTAATTCTAGAAATGAAATCATGTGTTGAGCGATGATGGGTTTTCAAGCCGATTGAATATACCTACTAGAGAAGTTTGGAAATTTCTTTTGCTATCCCGAAACTAATCAATAACTGTACACATTTGTTCTTAGTTATGGCTCTTCAATATGGGGCCATTTTGTAATCAAGGAGTTGAAGAGAGGGTACATAAGACAGGTTATAGGTCACATTTAGAGAGATTGAGATAGATGATTAAGATCACGTAAATAGAAACAGAAAAGGATAGACTCGAAAATGATCAGGTAAGGTAGGTCCTAAATTATTGTCTAATTGTATGAAAATATAACATTGAACTTTCAAGATGGTCCATGATTTTAATGAAATTAGGTGGATTTTGATTTTGGCATAACCTGCGACTGTCATAGATTCACTCTTGTAGTCACGAATCAAGAATAAAGATCTTAGTTAGCATTACTGGATATCATCAGTTGTCCTTGGCGAAGTAAGAAACGATTGAAGGTCATGAATGGGGCTGCATGTGTCCGACAACAAGACCTACTCTGACCAACTTTATTTCCCAAATCGAAAACATGCATGCATGTGCACCAAGCCCTATAATGAACAAGTGAACATTGAGCCTATGATGGACGACCTATTTCAACCAACTTTCTTAGGTTGGCACTTGGCACTTGGCGTTACCCAATCAAGTTCTATGGCAATTACTTCCGGCAGACATCACTTGAACATTTTGGACATAAAGAAACGAACTCATATTCGAAATCATCAACTTTGATGCGGATCAGGTGATTACACAAGTTAACTCTCAGGCTTATTTCTGGTATAGGAATTCTGAATCCTTGAAAGGGGTCACCCTTGATGAATTAGGGTCAATTTTCTGTAACCAAGTGGGGTTAATTTGTTTGTTCAGATTGAGGTGATGTGTTGTATGTATTACAGCCCTCTTTGTTCTTGGATCATACGTTGCTTACTTCCTGTAAACTTGTTATGTATATTATTACTTTCGTTTGTTTGCCGAGGAAAAGAAAAATTCTAGTATGTCGAATCTTCTTTCTTTCCTCTTCAACTCTCACCAAAATAAACTACACAAATTCATTTTATGGCGTCTATACACTAGTACCATAGCAACAATAAAATTGGCCCGTCACTGTCACATTCTTACATTCATCGTACAACTTATGGTTCCTTTGAGTTGATTTCTTTTCGACGCGTGTTCGGAGAAATCTCGAAAATTTTGACTTTGTTACCTTTAAGAATGAATAGGTACGCGACGTGTTGTTTTCTCATTTAACGCAACACTGAAACAAAATCTAGGTACAGCAGCATGTGAAGCTGTACATATTTGTCTCTCGTTCATACCTGCTAGACAAAGAGCCCGAAATCAATCAATATAGTGCCTAAATTAATATGGTTGAGATTGTTGGTGAAAGAAATAAGTTCCCTGTCTGGTACAGCTATTTCTACTCCGGCGAGAGAAATCCCCGACTTTCACCTGCATTTTTATTTTGTAAAAATGATACTAATGCCGGCAATGAAATCTATGATGGTTTTTCCAGCCGATTGAATATACCTATAAGAGCATTTTGAAATTTCTTTTGCTATCTCTAGTAGCGAACTGGCAATGTATAAGATCCTTGAAGTCATTCTTCCGGTAACCGCGCAACTAATGAATAATTTTACACACTTGTTTTTTAGTTATGGCTCTTCAATATGGAGGTCTTTTTTTAATCAAGGAATTGAACTATTGAAGATCTACAAAAGACAGATATCAGTCATATTGGAGAGCTAGATTGGGATAGATGGAAAAGATCTGAAAATACAAATAGAAAAGGAGAGACTCGAAAATGATCGACGTAAGGTAGGTCCATGATTTTAATGAAATTAGTTGGATTTTGATTTTTTGTATCTACCATATAGTCTCGTCCACATAGTATATGGTCCATCACCACAAAGATAGACTTAGTTTCTCCGCATGCATCCAGATACTTTACATCCTTGGACCACTGGACAATCTCTTGAGGCCAATGCTTGAATAATCTGAAGCTTTAGAAATTTGCCGACAATGAAGCTTTTTAAACCTATCTCTACTGATAATAATGCTTCAACTATAGTTATACTTAGGCAACACATGTCTGTAGCCAAGTCCAAGTGAGTAGTAGTCTAAATCTAACTAAAACTGTACAAGAATAGAACTACCAAACAGTATTTATCAATAATGGCAAATTCAATTAGCTTAACTGAAAAAAAGTAACTTTTGTCCACAAATAATGAAAAGTTTTGGTCACTGTTTAGCAAGATAATGATTTAGTGAAAAGCTAATCAGTAAATTCTTAAGAGCAATTACTGGGAGCCAACCACCAACTATAACCAAACTAGCACAAAATGACAAGCATTCCGTCCCTATATAAACCCTTCTATGGCTTGG
Organism: Papaver somniferum; assembly: GCF_003573695.1. Taxonomy (NCBI): domain Eukaryota; kingdom Viridiplantae; phylum Streptophyta; class Magnoliopsida; order Ranunculales; family Papaveraceae; genus Papaver; species Papaver somniferum. The sequence goes on along the minus strand of NC_039360.1, from coordinate 161,548,881 downwards.
AACAAAAGCACACAAACTCATAAGCTTTTCGATCCATTTCAGCTCATTCTTTCAGCAAAAAAAAATATTATTGTTTTCAAGTTCAGAAAGTAGAACCTAAGAATGGCAGCAATGTTGAAATTTGCAAGTTTAGTCCTAGCTTGCATGATTGCGGTTGCACCAGATGCAGCTGAAGGTGCAATTTCTTGTGGTATGGTCACCTCCAAGATGGCACCATGCCTCGGCTACTTGACGGGAGGTACTCTTCCAGCTACATGCTGTGCAGGAGTCAAGTCTCTCCTTGCATCTGCTCAGACCACCCCTGACCGTCAAGCTGCTTGCAGTTGCTTGAAGAGCGCCTCTGGTGGTATCGCCGGGATTAACTATGGAAATGCTGCCTCACTTCCAAGCAAATGTGGTGTTAACATCCCTTACAAGATCAGCCCCTCTACTGACTGCACCAAGTACGTATATCTAGTATTCTTTACTATCATAGTTTGTTATTGTGTTTTAGAGATGATAAAGTCGTTCAAAGTTTGGAGCTAATGACCCGTAATTTGAAAAGATCTTTCCTTAAGTTCTGTTTTAAATGTTTGCTAATGTGCGTTGCTGCAGGGTACAGTAAATACCAAAATCATACCATAGGAGGATTTGCATTTAGCCAGAATCAAGGAGCTACTGATGTATGATGAAGAATAAAATGGATGTTTAGGTGATGAAGCTTTATGTAGCTTCGTTAGCTATAACATTCACTGTGATGTTGTTGTTTTTTTTTGTAGTAGAATGAGTTTCTCTGTTGTGTTTTCGTATCATCTAAACAGATCAGACATTTCCTGGTAGTTTATGTAATCCTCCCACTTTTAATTAATGAAAATGAAGATTTACTTACTATTAGCTATAAGCTTCTCATCCATTGTTGGCAATAGTCCCTCACTTCTTGGAAAAAGAAAGAATGCAAGGGATGATTATGTCAATTACTACACCCAATTATTCCGAGTTCCTTCTATGAAATCTGGAAATTTGACGTAACCTGTATATGTCATAGATCACTTGACCACAGACTTACTAATGGTTATTAATTATTGGAGTAACTAACAGTACATAATATCCAACTTTGTTGCATGATTCGTATACTATTTTGAGTTCATCTTATACATTTCTGTAAGCAAGTGCAGAGGAACACTTATTAGCTTGTATGGTATTCAAAACAGTATGTGGTAACTTTTATCCATGCAAATAATTTCCATCACTCTTGTATGTGGTAACTTATTAGAAAGATCTTAGTTAGCTTTATCCATGAAAATAATTCCGTAGACAGGACCCATGAGAGGACCGAGAAGAGACAGTTCGACGGCTCAAGTAACCTTTTCTCAAGTTGGTCCCTACAATCACTCACTTGTTAAGGTTTGAATCTATCTAACGTGTGTCCCCTTGATGAAATTGATGAAAAATTGCCAAGTGTTGGCTACTCTTTTGTCTAAAAAGAAAAACTTGGTACGGCTTTGAAAGAGACTCTCGTGGAATGCTTCTAGTCTTTCGTTCACACTGAAATACAACATTGAGCTTCCAAATCCGAATGGTCCATGGTTTAAATGAAATTAGATGGACTTCGTACGTGGAACCGTTAAAACCAAACCTACCTACGCGAGTACAAGCTCAAGCTGTTGAGGTGGTGAATGCCGAGCACGAAGGTTTAGCATTTTCCACCTCAAAAGTGGGAGTTCTGGAATATTTTTGTTCTCAAATCTCATATAGAGAACGTTATATTGATTCTAGCTCATTAATGAAGTGGTTTGATCACTAATTAGAGCTATTTTGCCATGTATCTGAGACAATGACAAGGTTGGGGATAGATTTGAGGATAAACCTCTCTCAATTCCGGAAAATCCAGCTTATCTGAGTTCAAAGAACACAGCCTAAGAAGAACAAAGTTCCAATTTGGTTAATAATTTTATTACCCTCATTACAGGACTCATTCTGTTTATAAGCTACCCCTTCCTGCCCTAGCATCAATAAGTCCCAACGCTCCAGGTGGTTACATCGCAGCCACTGATAATTAACTACTAATTACACTAAATGCCCTTATTACTAAAGACAGATCCAATTACAATATGGGGCACCCTAGGGACATGACATATTTCTATTGATAGTTATGCTTCAACAATAGTTAAAATTAGGCACCTCATATCTGTAGGCAAGTCCAAGTGAGTAGTAGTTATAATCTAACTTGTAACTACTGATCAAAACTGTACTACCCAACAGTATATATTATTAATGGTAAATTCAATTTCCTAAACTGAAAATAGTAACTTCTGTCCACAAACAATGAACTAGGTTTCATCATTGTTTAGCAAGAAAAGTTAGTTTAAAGCTTATCAGTAAACCATTAAGAGAAATTAATGGAGCTAACCACCAAGGAGGAAAGGCTTCTTTACCCTTTATACAGTGTCGGTAAGAGAACTGAAAAGAGACATTTCGCATCAGATGCTCCGGCAAGGATGGGTGTTGTTCTCATGTAGTCATGATATTGAGTATGGGATGCAATCGGTGTCACCGACACGTAATCTTTTTTCAAGTTGGTCCATACAATCATTCAGTTGTTTAGGTTTCAATCTATAACGTTGTCCATACGAGTCCTGAGTCCTTGAGAAAACAACTGGTACAGTAAGTGTTGGCTACTCTTTTCTCAAAAACAAAATCTTGGTACGGCTTTAAAGAAATGGTTTAAGTCTTTCGTTCATACGGGATTAAGAAAACAACAATAGTTAAAAAATGACATTTCTAACAATAAAGCTATCTCTAGAAATGCTTCACCTACGGTCCTATAGTTCCAATTAAAATTAGGCAACACATATCTGTAGGTAAGTGCCCCTGGGCCAAGTAAGTAGTCGTTCAAATCTCACTAGTAACTACTCAGGGCAGTATTTATACCTAAACTGAAAAATGCAACTAAATCCTCAAATAATGAACTAGCTTTCATCACTGTTCAGCAAGAAAAATTATTTACTTAAAAAGTAACGTTTGCCACAAGAAGAAAAAGGCGAAGATCTCAAGCCAAAAAAACCTTTACAAACATATAGGGTAGATGGTTGGGATTTGTGTGTGATACAGGTGAAGGGTTTTGTACATGGCTTTTGCTGTTAGATTTGGTAAAAAATTTGTCATGTTGACCCTAAGTCAAAATGGAAGTGGTTTTGCCAATTAAATTGAAAATTTGGTTCTTACAACTTAGGATAAGGTTGAATTGTAGTTTGGTTGAAGTTATGAATCAAGATCACCTAGTTCAATCGGATTAGTAAGAGGAAATTTAGACAGTAAACTATAATTAATTTGATAAAAACTGGTCTTTTCGCATTAATATTTGTATCAGGCAGCAATTAATGAGAGCCAACTTCCAACTGCATCCCAACCAATAGAATTGACAAGCATTTCCCTATATAAACCCCTCTATGCCTTGAGACCGATACACACCCTCACAAGTTTACCCGATTCATCTCACCTCAATAAACCTCTTCTTCCTCAGTGAAAACATCTATCAATTTATTTTCGAGTCTAGTAAGTAAGAAAATGGCAGTGATGCTTAAGTTGGCATACGTACTTCTTGCTTGCATGGTTGGTTTTGCACCTTATGTAACTGAAGGTGCAATTTCATGTGGTACGGTGGTTAGCAAGATGACACCATGCATTCCCTACCTGACAGGGGGTGCTCTTCCACCTAGCTGTTGTGCAGGATTCAAGTATCTCGTTGCTGCTACTAAAACCACTCCTGACCGTCAAACTGCTTGCAATTGCTTGAAGAGTGCCGCTGCTGGTATCCCTGGGATTAACTATGGTAATGCAGCCTCACTCCCAGGGAAGTGTGGTGTTAGCGTCCCTTACAAGTTCAGCCCCTCCACTGACTGCACCAAGTATGCATTTTTATGATCCATGTTTTATTTTGGTTTCACCAACAGGAATTCCAAAATCTCTAAGAGTTGATAGACAGATGGGGATATGTAACTAATAATATGGTTTTGTTTGTTGCAAATGTCTTTTGTGTTGCAGGGTACAGTAAACACTTTATAAATACAAATCGATCAATAAGGATATGTACGAAGGATTATTACCAGAACGAATGGACTAGTTACATGATGAAGAATAAGATGGATGTTTCGACCGCTTATGAACGAACTAGTAGGTCATAAGCAGTTTCCATACCCTTGTGCAAATTAAGCTTTGTCAGCTACCTCTATTGTTTGTGTCAAATCCACTGTTTAGCTAGTATTGTGGTTAATCGTGATACTATGTTTTATGTCATTCTCCTACCTCTATTTATGAAAAATAAAAGATTAATATGCCTCGGTGAATATTTTCTCAAGAGTATAGGTCCTAATAATCATTCACCGTCAACTTCTAAGGCTGCAATATCTCCAACGTGTTTTGGAGTTTGCCATATGATATTCGAAAATTTTGCGTTCAGTGAATGCTTTTGTCGATCCCCTTGAGGATTTGTCAACTGATGGCTAACCTTTTGTTAAATCAATACCTATGTACACCTTTGAAAGAGATGCATGAAATAGTTTTAGTCTTTCGCTCAAATGGGGATAACCTGTTCAAATTTTATCCTTCAAAGCTAAGGGTGTACAGGAACAGAGCCGTACCGACGGACCGTCCCGGAACCGTACCTAGTTTTGTACCGAACCGAGGAACGAGGTACAGGTACCGTTCCAAAAAATAGGAATTGGGGTTAGGGAGGTACAGGTACACGGTCCTGACCTAGTCCCGTGCCGAACAGTACCGTCTGTACCGAGTAGTAGTAGCCGTTAGATTTAGGGGATGATAAATCAGTAATAGCCGTTAGATTAAAGCCTGGTATATAAGCGAACATTATTGGGCTAGAGTTTCTCTTCTCATTTTTTTTTTCCGTCTCTGAAAAAGAGAAGAAGTGAAGACCGAAGACCTCCATTACAGGGACGAGATAATTTTCTTCTGAATCTTCTCTTCTCCATTTTTAACTCCATTACTTACCACCTCTCGATCCAGAAGAAGAAGGAGAAATTGTTAACCAAAGGTAAGTGTTGAATCAGTTGATTCAGTTCTCCTATTTACAGGGAAGAAGAGTTTTATTCACTTCTCAATTCCACGAACACCACACCAGTTACACTTACAAGTTACACCACCTCTCGATCCAGAAGAAGAAGGAGAAAAAAAACCAGTGATTGTGTATCTATTGTAAGTGTTTTTGATTTTTTTCTTCTCCAATTTTAATCTTTAAATAGTTTGATTTGTACTATTGGGTTCCTTGATTTTTTTTTAATTTGAGCTTTATTTTGATTTTTGACGACCAATTGGTTAGAACTGGATTAATTTAATTTAGGGTTTCACAGGGTAAGTTATCACGCCAGGGAGAATACGAAGGGAAAGGATTCAAGGAACCATCCAACTCAGAAATTTTGCTTTGGGGTATGAATTTTTCTTTCATATTTACTTTTATTGCTTTACTCGGTTATAATTTGTTGAATTGGATATTGAATTTGATGAATGAGAGATGTTTCTGTCTTCGAGAAAGATTGATTGTGATAATCTTGGGTTCTTGGATTCAATTTGATTAAGTAGTGGATTTTTGCAATATTTCTCTGCATTTTACCTATTCAATCTGTGAAATGTTAATTGTTTAGACTTGTCAATGCTGCATATTTTGGGAGGGTGCAGTATAACCTATTAATATAACATGTCATTGTCAATGCTGTATATTTTGTTGAATGCTGAATTTATTGTGGTTGAACTATGGATTGGTTTTCAGGGAAGGCTTAAGCTAGGATAAGACTTGAGTCTGTGAATGACATTCAGTTGTATTTTGATCCTGATTTCTCAGCATTCTGCAGTTCCTCGGCCAATTTTCGTAATTCAATTACCTTTCTTTTTTCAATCTGCAAAGTGATAATGGCATATAGTTATTGTATATGGTTGAGTTGCTTGAGCATATAGTTATTGTATATGGCTTGTAATCTGCTTATGTATTTTATATGCAAAGTGAAAATAGCATCCTGAATCAAGCAAAGTGATAATGGATGTTGTTTTTGTTGTGGCTTATGAATTGAAATCATGTTTGAATTGTGTATATATTGTTTGTCAGTGACCAATCATGGATGCATCAAGTCCATCTAGGGTTCGGAACATAATATGGCGCCATTCCACTAGGAGAAATGTTGCAGAAGCCACTTGCAATTATTGTGGAAGGATATTTAGGCCTCACAACTGCAAAAATGGAACAGCAGCATTGTGGAAGCACTTTAAAAGATGCATCCACGTTCCTAATCCTAACAGAGCTCACATAATTAATGCTTAGAACTTAGGCTTAGTGGTTTATGTGTAATGTGTACTGCAGTGTAATATGTACTGCAACTATACTATTTAGTATTTACTTTGGAGTTTGAACTTTGATGTCTTTAATATTTATGAACAATTTGTAATGGGAGCACTTTATACGTATGAATATATGAATTCACTTTTATTTCCAGTTTTTATTTTCTTTGTGGTTTTCTTTTATTTTCTGTTCTTATATGTATGAATTTTTCAGTTCTTATTTTATTTGTGGTTTTCTTTAATTTTCAGTTCTTATATGTATGAATATTTGATTAGTGTTTGTTTATATGAACTTTAGTTCATAACTCATATATGTATTATGTACTTCTGTTTATGTTTATTTGTGATTTCTCAGTTATCAAGCATGGATGCATCAAGTCAAGCTCATGGAACAGCTACTCCTACACCCGCTTCAGATGCTACACCTACAACTGCTACAGATACAGTTGTTGGATCCTCTATCCAACCAACAGATGGAGCAGCAGAGCCAGCAGCAATAGATGTGGAAGCTACTTCTACTCAAATTGGTGGTAAGAATAAGATAACTTCTGACATTTGGAATCATTTCACTAGGAAGAATGTTCAAGAAGATGAATGTAATTACTGCAAGAAGATAATAAAGGCTCATACTGGAAGGAATGGTACAAGTGGAATGTGGAAGCACTTTAACCGATGCAACCAGAATCCTAACAAGCCAAAGCCAAAAGGACGATAAACTCTGTCATTAAAACCTGCAACACTGGGTGAGGATGAAGGTCAGTTAGTCTCTACTATTTTCAGTCAAGACAAATGTAAAAGGGCAGTTGTTGAGTTTATTATAATTGATGAGAAAGAGAAGTTGAAAACTTACTTCAAGTCAAGCAAGCAGAGGGTTAGTTTGACAACAGACACATGGACTTCACCAAATAATTTCGACTACATTTGTGTAACAGTTCACTTTATTGATTAACATTGGAAGTTAGAAAAGAGAATTATTATGTTTTGTGAGGTTAGTGGTCACAAAGGAATTGATATTGGTGAGATGTTAGAGAAGTGCTTGTCTGATTGGGTGCTTAAAGATGTTTTTCTGTAACTTTGGATAATGTTAGTGCCAACAAGGTAGCAATTGATTATTTGACCACTATTATTGTTTCAATGACAAGGGCAGAAGAGAGAGCTAAGTACTTGCATGTAAGTATATGTATATGATTTTTTTTTGCTTCCTAGTTAGAATTGTGTTTATTATTTATTACTTTGTACAAAAATCTAATACTTGTATGAATCTACATCTTTTCAGGTAAGGTGTGCAGCTCATGTACTTGCACTTGTTGTAAAAGATGTTGTAAGGGTCTACAACAAATCAATTGCAAGAATAAGGTCAGTTGTCAAGTATATAAAGTGTTCTCCATCTAGGTTGGCTAAGCTGAGGCATTGTGCAAATTTAGTTGGAATAGAATCTAAGATAGCATAGATATTAGATGTTAAGACTAGATGGAACAACACATTCTTGATGCTAGAGGATGCACTAGTGTTTGAAATAGCTTTCACTAGGTTAGAAAGGTATGATAAGGAATATCAGAAGTTGTTTTATTTCCCCACTAAAGACAATGAGAAAGATTTACCCGATGCTAATGATTTTGATATAGATGTTAATGTTGGTAAAGAAGAAGAAGAATTTAGTGAAGAAGAACAAGAAGAAGAAGATGATGTGAAAATCAAGAAGAAGGCACAAAAGAAGAAGAAGAACAAGGCTATAGAGAAGAAACCTGCTCCATGTCAAGAGGACTGGATTTTTTCCAGAGGCCTTGTGAAATGTTTGAAGGTATTCTTTGATGCCACTGTTGCATTTTCAGCCTCAACTAAGGTAACAACACATACATTCTTATGGAAATTAGTTCTCATTTATGAACAACTAGTTAAGTTTAGAGATAATGTAGATGAAAATCCTTTATTGCAACTATGGCTGCCATATTTAAGAAGTATAACAAATATTGCGGTGATTATGCAAAGATGAACTCTATAACTTTTTTTGCCATGTTGTTGGATCCTAGAGAGAAATAGAAAGTACTAAAATTTTCTCTTGATTGTTTGTATGGGAAGAAGTCTCCAAAGGTTGAACTTGTTATGAGGAGTGTGTTATTGGATTTTAAGATTCTATTTGAAGAATATAAGGATGTGTATTCATTTCATGAGGAGGAGTCAAGTACTTCTACACAAGGACAAGCCAAATCAGTGGTGAGTACACCAGGGTCAGGCCCAAGTCGTATGAAAAGAGTTGATGTCAAGGACTAAGAGGTTGAAGAGCAACCCAGATGATGATGTGGGAAAACGGAATTGGATAGATATTTGATAGACAAGGTTGAAGAAGGTGAAGGAGAAGATGGTGATGATGATGAGTTTGACTTATTGGGTTGGTGGAAGACCAACAATAACAAGTATAAGATACTTGGACATATGGCTAAGGACATACTAGCCATTCATGTGTCTTCTGTTGTCTATGAATCTGCTTTTAGCACAAGAAAGCGAGTGTTAAGTCCTTGTAGAAGCTCTTTATCTACAAGGACAGTTGAGGCATTGCTTTGCACACAAAGCTGGCTAAGGAAGCCAATACAACTTGATCTTTTATGTGACTATATACCAGATGACGAGTCGAAGTTGAAGAAGGTAACATATTCTATTCACAAATTTCTTTTTCCTTGTTACTTTTTTTAGTAATAGTTACTAATTGGCTAACTTGCTGTTACTTTTTATTGCAGAGTTACAGGGTCCTATCAAAAATAATGCCACCACCGGTGCAGCCATGGAATAGATCTCCACAACCACTTCAGTCATGCTACAACTTCAACTAACTTTCTCTTAGTTGTTAACTTTCTATTAGTTGTTGGACAGTCATCAGTATGTGTGTTTGTGCTACTCCTACTTGAGTAGTTGTTATTTTGTTAAGACTTTGGTTGTTTGTCAGTTTGTGTGCTACTGCTACTTGTCAAGACTTCGGTTGTTTGACATTTTGGTTTGCTTGTATAATTATTGCTACTTTTGGGTTGTTACTTTGTTCTTTGATTGAGATATTGCTTAATATATTGAAAAACAGGTAAAACAGGTACATAATTTGTCTGGAAAACTGATAGGGAAATCTGTTTGGAATTCTGACAGAAAAGAACCGATTGGAACCGGAACCGTACCTGGTACCGTACGTGTACCGAATGGTACCATAACCGAGGTACAAGGTAAATTTTAGAACCTAGGCTAGGGAGGTACAGGTACTTGGTCTTGACAATAACCGAGCCGAACCGTACCGTGTGCAAGTCCATATCAAAATTTGAAGGGGATACAAGTCCATATCAAAAGAGGAATAAGAGATTAAATACCATTCATTTTGGAAACCAAATTGAGCTAGAATGTAAACGGAAACTGGTTGAAGTTAGACACCAGAGCTCTAAGTTTATACAATTGGAATAAATAGACGATTACAATCCAGTGAACTTCACTTGTAATCAGATAAAATCTTAGTTTACACAATTGGACCATTATGTGAAAACACAATGAAAAAAAATGTCAAATTAGTACAAGAGATTGATTTCTGATAATTGAATTTGATACTTTGAATTAGGTAGACACAAGAGGTAAGCGACTGAGAAGAAGCTGCTGAGTCTGAAACAAAATAGAAAATCCATAAAGAACCCATTAGAGAAAGATACCCACCAAATAAAATATGTACACCACCAGAAGTTCTACAACGACAATGAGAGAAAATTTAAGAAATCAAACCTGCAAGATAGGAAGAAACCAGATGTTTTTTTACCAAAATACCCTAAAGCAAGCGCAATACTAGACAACAGAGGAAGACTCTGCAAATCAAAATGGGATTATCAGAGATTAAATGACAAGAAGAAGAAATGATATACAATTAACTGCAAAATATTAGAATACCTGTGTCTAGATTCCTTGTTAAACTGAAAATATTGAGAGGATAAATCATTTTGCTAATACAGTAGGTTATAATTGATGATAGTGATAATTCATTCATGGTTTTAATTTAATGATCGATGTTGTTGATTTACAATGGCATCTTCCTCTCTCCGCCGCCGAGCTGCGCTTCTCCACTGCTTACAAAGAAGAAGAGATCCCAGAATTTACTAGGTTTTCAGTCATGGAAAGTCCTTTGTATAATGGAGGGTGTTAATGGACGGTTCAGATTGTGTTTTCTATACATGTGAGGATTTACATTCGGAGTTACCGGTCAAGATTAAAGTTGACCCATATTCAAAGTAGTCAACAGGTATATTGCTTGTGTCTGGATGTTTTGATGTGAAAAACCTCTCGATTTAAATCATGGACTCCCATTACTTAAGACTAAATTTGATAGCAAAATAGTTAATTAAACAGGAAGAAAAATTTACCAATACTTGATTATCTAGAGATCGAAGTAAGCAGCTTGAGCAACACGGGATGCTCACAAATGTTAACTTCGAAATTTCATCTTCAAAAAAATTTTGAAAAGAAAAAAAAAACAATAATATTGTCTAAACAGTTAAGCAAAAGAAAATAGAAATAAGGTACAAGTTTTTTTTTCATCCTCCAATTCACTTCTGTTTCGTTGCAAGATGGCTCGTCGGATCAAACATATTCACCAAAGTCTAGATGAAATTTTTAAGAGCATGGGAAAATTTCATTTCCAAATTTCTAGTCCTGAAAGTCACACTTATGATCACAATACAGTGCAACAAAACCGACTAATTTCATCCGCTGTAGATGAATCAAGTGTCCTAGGAAGACAGAATGATAAGTCGAACATAATAAAGATGTTAACTACACCTTACATATCAACAACAACATCCTCCTCATCCTCCATAAATCCTAGACAACAAGAAAAATGTTCTGTCATATCCATAGTGGGTATGGGTGGCTTAGGAAAAACTGCACTTGCTCAATTGGTCTACAAAGATGAGCAAGTGCAGTTTGGATAGTCACGGTAGAGTTTCCCTCACGTAAGGAATATAATCATTGTTATCAAATTATACAAATTATTACACTGAAAATAATCAATTTAAAGGGTAATCTCAGAAGATAAGACGGAGGATCCCCTCACACTTCTACTTTCACGCTATCTCACACTTTCAGAGATATTTTTCTCATTAAAACTTAAACGAGAAAGTAGTTGAAGCTAATGTTTTGAGAATATGCTCGTCTAATAAAGTTCTACATACCTATAAAAAATGAGCACATTCCGACATACTAAACCTCAACATCTACCGACATTAATTTTAACAATTCAGAATTCGTTAATTTCCATCGGTTGATTTTTAAAGTAGTAGATGGTGGAGTTATATGTTTCGGCAGTGCTCATTTTTTGTTGGTATGTGGAGCTTTGTAAGTCGAACCTTTCTCGAATATATTAGCAAATATGCCAACGTATGGTTTTTGTAAAATAATTAATGTCGAAAATGTGAGATGGTGTGAATTTAGAAGTGTGAAGGAATCCTCCTCTTGTTTAATGATATAGGTCACATAATAATGAGATAAAATTTAAAAATGAATAAGTCAATCGTTGGACGTTTTTACTAAACAATTTTCTATATTTCAAATGTGCATGTTTTAGGTTTTAGCCACGAATATCAAATAATTGTTATCACTCTTGAAGTCACGAGTTATCATGCTTTACTGGAGGATGCCATCAATTGTCTTACAAAAAATCACGGATATTGGGGCTGCATGTGCACCAACTACTATGCATGAACATTAAGCTTACGATGAACAACCAAACAAACCTGAGAGACTTTAAAAGTGGTAGAAATTGGATCTACCACTTTTAAAGATTGTGTGGAGGGTTTTGAAGCGTATGATTAAGATCGATTCTTTGGGGGTAAATGTCTTATGCATTCGGTCTGGTGGTCCAAATTTACAGCCTAGATCAATATTAAGTAGCCAACAATTTTGTTGACTGCTACCCCCACCGTAAAAAAATTCCGGGAGAAATTTTTTTTGAACAAAGACTCATTTTTCTCACATATTATATATTCCCGTCAAACCACTATACACTTTCAATTGCAATCATATATCATACCACATCTTTTTCATGCCAGCCGGAAATTGTAAGAAGGGAAGATGATAAGAGCTTATAAATCTATTAACAATGGTCGTGAGCAACAACAACATCAACTTATGGTGCAAAATCCTGAAAAAGTTTCTGTGATGTCCTTAGTGGGAATTGGAAGACTTGGTAATGTAACATTATAACCTAATTCCATGTGGGTGTACGCTTTGAGACAACACTGTCACAAGTTTACCCGATTCATCTCAATTCAATAAACCTCTTACTCAACATCAATCAATTTCCTTTGGAATCTAGTAAGTAAGAAAATGGCAGCGATGCTTAAGTTGGCATATGTGCTTCTTGTTTGCATGGTTGGCGTTTCACCTTATGCAGCTGAAGGTGCAATTTCATGTGTTATAGTGGTTAGCAAGATGACACCATACTTGATTTTAGGTTGTGTTCGATTTTAGGCTGAATGTGCAATTTCCTTTAAAAAACGATCGTTTATTCGATTTTAGGATGTGTCTGAATCAAGTGGTTACTAACCAGATATTGTCACTGTACTTCCTGGTACATGACAATTGGTATAAGACTCCTTTCCTGGAACTGTTATCATGACAGAAATACTCACAGTTAAAGAGGTCACCAACAATTTCGATCAACTGGTCGCCATTGTTAATCAACTAGCCATCACTGTTAATCAAATGTATAAATCTATGAAGGAGTTGACAACTTCTTTTACCCAATTGGATTCAGATGCGTCCGCCATGAAAACGGATCTGGGTTCAGCTGCTACTTTTCACACCGATCATGTGAACTCTTTCAATGAGTTTTTACGATCGACATATCAACAATTGAGGACTCTGCTAATTCAATTGGTGATTTCACAGTCTCTCCATCTGAGAACATCATATCCATTCCTACTGATGTTGATGAAGAAGTTAAAGAAAATGATGATTCTCTCAATTGTCTTGATGAATTGATTCATTCGTGTTTTTTTTCGATGAAGAAAACGAAGATTCAACTACTGCTATAGTTAAATTAATTCCAATCAGGACCGTGAATAAGTTCAAGAGGAAGAATCAGTCAGCGACAACAACCACTCCATCATTGATTACAAATCAGCCATGTCGAGGATGAGCGGCAAACACCACCCAACCATCTCTAACTCACCACACCCTATCCCCTAGTGGGTGAGGTGGAGGTGCATCATGTCCTCCATCACCACCATTAGTCCCTCCTGCATCCCCACCAATTTCATCTCCACCATTACCTGCACCCCGCTGTCACTCCCAATCTCATTCACACTATCTTGAAATACATGCCCACCAGAAGCAGCACCGCTACCATTCCCAGAACGACCCTGCAATTTTTGTGGATAAATAATTTCACCAACAAACCAAGAAATCGATTAGATGACATGAAAAATCAAACAGATAGCTAGGAAACCACAACCAACTTTTTCAACTATCTGTTGTCGAATTTTGTTACCTGATCAGACAAAGGTAAATTGAACCGATGTCTTTTCACTATTGGACCAAGACGAGGAGGGATCTGATCATACCCCTTCTCTATATTCACCCTTCGATTATGACGCATATTATCCCAATGCCAATTGAAATTCCGAGTATAATTGGCGGCTTCCCTGCCATTGGGAAACGCAATTCCATATGGCACACTAGAGATTAGAGTACGAGGATCATACCAATCCAAAGTATGTTCCGTCAGTATCTCTGGTGTTTCCTCTATTATATCTCCTTCACAATACAAAACACGCGGCAATTTTGTAATATTTTTTTTTTGTTTTTTGAAGAGATTGCAACTAAAATAATAAAATATTAACATGGCCGTGAAAGAAGTACTTTACCACTTGAATCTTCACAACTTGTATTGTCTTCGTGTCATAAACTCCAATCACTCTCATCTTTTGATTTTCTTCGCTCTTGTAAATAAGTCTTCATACTTGGATATAAACTTCCTCCCCTTATGTGTTAGTCTTCAACATGTATAAAAAAATCTGCTCATGTATATGTTGCTTTACTTGGAAATGAAAATTTCTCTCTTCCTTGAATAGTTGCTTGAAAACCTTAAACGTCTTCAACTTCCTTATAGATTTTGATGTCACTCCAGTTGTTGATGATGATGGTGTTTCTATGGATCTGTTGCTTGCAAGAGAGAGAATGGTGCTAATTGCAAATCAAAATACGAGAAGGTGGTTTTCATCTATAGACGCCACCCTCATGATTGGAAAAATTAACACTCAAGAGATCAAAAAGTAGTGCTTCTATTGGTGGGAGGTTGGGTATCTCACCATTCTACCTGGAATTAACGCACGGTGACACGCACTCAAAAGAAAGCTCTCTAGTCATTTAAAAAGAATATGTTCTGGTGCCTCTGTTGATTTGAAAATGGGTAGTCTCCACTAATGATTGATCAGCAACTCTAATAATGCATTCCCTCTGCTCCTCATTTACATCACTGGCATGATTAAAACCATTATTTAACACTCCAATTCGTAAGAAATCCGAACGTAGTTCCTTAACACTTCCAAGTTCAGTTATGTCGGTCAGAATTCTCTATGTAAACATACCTAGAAGTATGCTAGTGAGTCTAAAATATCTAAAAGTTGAAGGTTTTTATGCAAAATTTTAAAAAATCTATATGCAAAATACTCCCCCACACTTAAACTTTACATTGTCCTCAATGTAATTAACTCATCCTAAGTAAAATCACGGTGGAAAATCAAAATATGATATAAAAAGCTAAGAAAAATAAAATACAAAAGATAAAAATACAAAACCGATGGGTTGTCTCCCATTTAGCGTTTAGTTTTACGTCCTCGGCCCGACTTAGCATTCTCCTTACTACTCCTCCAGAGGGAGAAAATCACAAAATTCTAGCACAACCATATATGCAATGCTTTCTTAGTATGGTTTCAATCTATGGCCGTTGACCTTTGAAGTTGTCCCATCTCGGAGACTAGTTATATCAACTGCACCATGAGGATAAACATTAGTAACAACATATGTTCCAACCGATATGGACCTTAGCTTACCAGGAAATAGTTTAAAACGAAAATAAAATAAAAGAACTTTTTTCCCCACAACAAAATTCTTCCGAGAAATCATTTTTTCATGAAATAGCTTAGTATTCTCCTTGTAAATTCGGGAATTCTTGTAAGCATCATTACGTATCTCCTCTAGCTCATTAAGTTGTAACATTCTTTGCTTCCCCGCATTGTCATAATCCATGTTTCACATCTTTATTTCCCAATAAGACTTATGTTCAAGTTCAACCGGAAGATGACAAGCTTTGCCATAAACCAACCGATATGGAGACATACCAATCGGTGTTTTGTATGTCGTTCTATATGCCCAAAGTGCATCGTGGAGTCTATAACTCTAATCTTTCCGTGTATTGTTAACAGTTTTCTCCAAGATGGACTTGATCTCACGATTTCAAATTTCAGCTTGCCCACTAGTTTGTTGGTGATACGACATACTGGCCCTGTGAGTTATGTTGTACTTCTTAAGAAAAGCATGGAAGGATTTTTTGAAGTGCGAGCCTCCATCACTGATAACCACTCTTGGTATACCATGTATAGAGAAAATATACTCCTTAAAAAACTCACAAACAACTTGAGAATCATTAGTAGGGGTGGATTTAGCTTCCACCCATTTTGAAACATAATCCACAGCAATAAGTATATAGAATTTTTCATTCGAATTTATAAAAGTGCCCATAAAATCAATTCCCCACGCATGGAAAATTTCTATAGCAAGAATCGGTGTGAGTGGCATTTGATTTCGAGCACCTAGATTGCTCGTTTGTTGACATCTATCACAAGATTTACAAAACGTATATGCATCCTCAAATAATATGGGCCAATAAAAGCCACTCTCAGGAACTTTGAGAGTGGTATGTTTAGAACCAAACTGACCACCACATGCATAAGTATGTGATGAGTGACAAATATTGTATATATTTATCCCTTTTTGTTGGCATTTTAACTCATCTTTTGTGCGTTAATTCTACATTTTATCCCATATTCTGTATTTTCATTGTTTTCAAAAATAAATATTTTTATTAATTAATTTTGTATTTTTAGGTAATAAATAAAGTTCGGATGAGTCGCGGAGCGAAAAGAGCAGAAAAGTAGTGAAAAGCCGGGAGAAATTACGCAAGGAAGCCGCGAAGAATGGTGCGCACAACCTCATTTTCTACACACAAAAGCGCCTCCGTTCTCAGCCGTCAGATCAGTTCCCAGAAGCATCCGATGGTCGCTCCTTTATAGAGCATCAAAATCTGAAGTCTCTGCCAAGCACCACAGCGCTGAAATTCCAAGCCTTCAGATTAGATGGTAGTTGAATCCAACGGTCGCTCCCTTGCTGTGCATCGAAGTTTGATATCTCCGCCTTACACTACAGTACCTAACTCCATCAAGTACCGTTCATTTTGTTGTATCATATAATCTGACGGTCGCTCCTCGCTTGCCTCCGAATCACCATCCGATCTACCTACCATCTTCGCATCTCGCAGCTCAGAGTCACAGAACATCAAGACTCGATGAAGCCGCCTCACACCCTAGCAACCGAACCTATACCACCTACCCAAACAACCCCCTTCTCCCAAACAGTCGAGCCATCACCTACACCACCCCCCTCTGCAGAACAACCACCATCCCCTGCCGCACCACCATCACCACCACCCCTCCTGCAACAGCCACCAAACCACCAACTCTCTATTCTACCTAAACCCATCACGTACCATCTCTTTAATCATCATTTACAACCTCAATTTCTCATCTCTCTGCCTGAAACCCTAGGTGAGAAATTGGTGATATATATGATGATTAAAGCATCAATTGGAGCTGGAGAGGAACGAGAAGAAGCAGGAGAAGATTGGGTCGACGAGATGGAGCGAGTATCTCATCAACAGTAGGTAAATTAATTTTTCACCAAAACCTAATTTTACTGACTTTGGGAAAAAATTGGGGAAAACCAAAATTATGTGTATTGGGTATAAATGGGTGTTGGGTGAAGTGTGTAGAAGACACTATTTACCTCTCTGGACTAGCCAGTAGAGAATTGAACAAAATTTTGTTGAACTTCAAATTTCAATACTTATCAGTGAACAGTAGAATATTGCTTATGTGTTTTGTTATC
This sequence comes from Papaver somniferum, assembly GCF_003573695.1. Taxonomy (NCBI): domain Eukaryota; kingdom Viridiplantae; phylum Streptophyta; class Magnoliopsida; order Ranunculales; family Papaveraceae; genus Papaver; species Papaver somniferum. Next base: position 161,531,379 of record NC_039360.1, on the reverse strand, counting down.
TCAAATGAAGCTAATTGTGCTTGAATTTTTACATATGTTGAATGTGATTGTTTTAAACATGGTTAGCATGAGCTAATCAGTTTCAGGCCAAGGCTCAGTGAAGCCTTGTGCACTGTCAAGTGTGATTGAGCTAGGATAGTTCTTCCCTGCTGTGTTTTGATTGTGTAATTGAGAGAGGCCAATGCTCATAGAGCCTGTGATTGGCTGTACTGTCAAAAGACAGCCAATGCTAGGGGTAGACTAGTGAGCAAGTTGGTGTTCTTTCATTTCTAGTGTATGCTTAGGATTGAACATAACCTAGACCATGTCACTTGATTAGGACACAAGGTGGATCATAAGCCTTGGCTTACCCACCACTTCTCTTTCAGTCAATCTTAATTTCAGTCACTTTTATTTTCAAGTCCTGTGTGTTTGCATTTCAGCTGCATTTTCTTGCTTTTTATTTCCCTGCATCTTGTAGTTACTGTGCACTGAAGTCAGTGCACAATCCTGCCTCTTGCCCTTGGCTGCCAAGCCTTGGTTGTTTGTTGCTTTTCTTAGCCTGCTTCTCTATTGCTTTACCTTGTGTTCTTATTTCTCTGCCTGAAACCTTGCCTGCCCTTAGCTCATTCCACACCTTAGCTAGGAAAACTTCTCATATGCTCCTCTCCCTGTGGACAAACCCCTACTCACTCTTTTATTACAAATATTGACCTTGTATACTTGCAAGCATATTGTGTGCATCTTAGAATTCACAACAAGTTTTTGGCGCCGCTGCCGGGGAGCTGGCTGCCATATTTTTGAAGTTTTCAGAGTCTGCTGCTGCTGGTGTAGAGCTGCTGCTGCCAAGTCTGCTGTTGCCAACTGAAGAGCTGCTGCCAAGCTTGCTGCTGCTGCTGCTGCCAAGTTGCTGCCAACTGCTGCCAGGCCTGCTGCCAACCTCTGCTGCTGGGCTTGTGCAACTTCTTCTGAACTGGGCTTGTGCAACAACCTCTGCTGCTGGGCTTGTGCAACTTCTTCTGAACTGGGCTTGTGCCAACTGAGCTGGGCTCAGTAACCTCAACTTCTTCTGGGCTTGCAACTTCTTCTGCTGGGCTTGCAACTCACTGCTCCTGGGCTTCGCTGCTGCTGCTGGGCTCTGCTACACGTGCTGCTGCTGGGACGATCCTAAAGCCCAACTGGGCCTTGCAACTAAAAGGGGACTAAAAGCCTATTTTTGGGCTTCCCTCCAAAAACAAGTAATCCTAACCCATGAGTTAACCCACTTGGGCCTCATTTAAATTCAAATTTGGGCTTGTAATAATTTATTTAATTATTTATTTTGGGATTGTAATAATTTTTATTTTCTTTTTCTTTTTTTTTTTTTTATTTGGGATAATTTTTTATTTTCTTTTTTTTTTTTTTTTTTTTTTTCTTTATTTTTCTTTTATTTTTCTTTTTTCTTTTATGGGTTTGTTTAAATTATTATTGTTTTTTTTTTTTCTTTTATGAGTTGTGATAATTTATGATAGGTTTAGTTCAAAAATTTTCAAAAACCCAAAATTTTTAAACCAAAAACAAAACCCCTTCTTTAAACCAAAACCCATTCAAAACCAAATCTTCATAACCCTTGGGCCAAATTGTTTCCGATTGCTCTGTCTGACCAACATGTTAGTTAAGGTACCTACTAGGACATGATTGTGACCTACAGAGACCAGACAAACAGACTTGTTAGAATTAACCCAGACGAACCTATCGAAATTCTAAGTTCTGAGGGAGACAGTCCAGATCAACCAGAAACAATGGGAGAACCACGTACCCTCAAGGATTATATGTACCCAACTAGAGCCAGTCAACCGTCCTGTATTTTGCTGCCCGAGGCTAATGGCCATTATGAGCTGAAATCTAGCACAATACAGATGCTTCCTATTTTTAGAGGTGTTGAGAATGAAAACCCTTACCACCACGTGAGAGAATTCGAGGAAATTTGTGGAACTCTGCGTTTCACTCAAATGACCGACGAAACCCTGAAGTTAAGGCTTTTTCCTTTTTCCCTGAAAGATAAGGCAAAGGCCTGGCTCTATGCTTTACAGCCTCAATCCATCATGACATGGGATGACCTCACAAAGGAGTTTTTCAAAAAGTTTTTCCCGAACCACAAGACTGCGACAATTCGTCAAAGTCTGAATAGCTTTGTGCAATTAGAAGGTGAGACCTTAGCTAGATACCTGGAGAGATTCAATGAATTATTGCTCCAATGTCCCCATCATGGTTTTGAAAAATGGAGACTTGTGCAAATTTTGTATGAAGGTCTAGATGTGTCCACCCGAACAACGGTTGAGTCGATGTGTAATGGTCTATTCGTAGATAAAACTGCTGACGCGTCTTGGGACTTCTTGATTGAAGTAGCTGAAAAGACGCAACAGTGGGAATCCATCCGTGAAACCAGAAAGACTACATCCGAAGCAAAGGCTTTTAGGATTGAAGCGGATTTTGAGGGTAGAGCAAACATGGCATCAATAGTTAGGAGATTAGAAGAGTTAGAACTACATAAAAATTCAAAACCTTCCACCACTACTCTCCGAGAACATGTCGCTTCATCTATTTGTGCTGCTTGTAACGACCCCAACCATCAATTCCAAAATTGTCCAGATTTGCTTGCAGTCCAGGAGTCTAGGCTTGAACAGGCACATGCCATGTTTCAGAAACCAGAGCATAACCCTTATTCACAGACCTACAATCCAGGATGGAGAAACCACCCTAACTTTTCATGGTCAAAAGGACCCACTCAAGGAGGACCATCTCAACCCAATCAGAGCTATCAAAACAATCAGGGATATCAGAACAATCAAGGTTATCAACACCCGAGAAACCCTCAACAACAATCAAACTCTCAACAACAATCATATCCTCAACACAATACCGACAAGAGATTGTCCACCTTAGAGGAAATGTTCCAGAGTTTGATGCAAAGTCAGAAAAATCTAGATCAAAAGATGGATCAAATATGTGAGAGAGAAAAGGGTAAACTTCCGAGCCAACCCCAACAAAATCCAAAGAGGATATTTCAAACAGGCACAACATCCTGCACTGAAACCTCACCTGATCAAATCCATGCCATTACCACCCTCCGAAGTGGTAAAGTCATCGAGAACAACGTAGGCGAACCTAATGAGTCTGATACAAATTCCACGTTTTCTCCACAACCCCAGAGAACCAAAGAATCTGAGCAAGTTGGAAAATCTGACAATTCTACTGCTGTGAATGTCCCTTTGCCAACTCATCTTCCTGTTGCTCCATTTCCTCAGAGACTGATCTATCAACAGAAAGTACCCATTACAATGAGATGTTAGATCTGTTCAAGAGAGTCAACATCAACATTCCTTTTCTTGAAGCAATCAAGCAAATCCCTGCTTACGCCAAATTCCTCAAAGACTTGTGCACTCAAAAGCGCAAGCTCAATGTGCAAAAACGTGCAATAATTTCTTGCACTATAGGAGAACACACGGTCAATAAAGCTTTATTAGACCTAGGTGCAAGTGTTAACCTACTGCCATATTCTGTTTATGAGCAGTTAGGTCTTGGGGAGTTGAAACCAACATCTATCACTCTACAACTGGCAGACCGATCTGTCAAGATTCCTCGTGGAGTGGTCGAAGATGTTTTGATCAAGGTTGACAAATTCTATTTTCCCATAGACTTCATTGTCTTAGACACTCAACCTGTACAAAACCCAGACTGTCACATTCCTGTCATCTTAGGACGTCCTTTCTTGGCTACGTCCAACGCGATCATTAATTGTCGGAATGGAGTGTTGAAATTGTCTTTTGGTAACATGATGGTAGAATTGAATGTGTTCGATATTAGTCAACAACCTGTGAATCTTGATGATGATGATGTACATGAAGTTAATATGATTGAAGGATTAATGCAAGATTCGTTGACTAACATTCTATCCGTTGACCCCTTTCAAGCATGTATGGAGAACTTTAACCCTGATTTCTATGATGATGCATACGTAGTGACGTCCTATCTCTGCTCGAATCTGTACCTCAAATGGACGTCACTGAAGGAAATATGAAGTGGAACAACCCCTATTCTCTGATTCCAAGCTTATTCCATCCATTGTTGAGCCACCCAAGCTTGAAAAACATTGCCTAGTACGTTGAAGTACGCATTCCTAGGTTCTTCTGATACTTTGTCATTATTTCATCATGTTTAGACACGGAACAGGAAAGTAAGCTTTTAGAAGTACTTAAGGAACACAAAGAGGCCTTAGGATGGACCATCTCAGATCTCAAAGGAATTAGTCCCACCATTTGCATGCACCACATTAACCTTGAAGAGAATGCCAAACCATCGAGGGAAATGCAAAGGAGACTTAATCCTAACATGAGAGATGTAGTCAAAGGAGAGATCCTGAAACTACTTGATGCGGGTATCATATACCCAATTCCCGATAGCAAATGGGTTAGTCCCATTCAAGTTGTGCCTAAGAAGTCAGGCATTACTGTTGTTCAGAACGACAAGAATGAATTAGTCCCTACTCGTACAACCACAGGATGGCGAGTATGCATCGACTACAGGAAGTTGAACACAGTAACAAGGAAGGATCACTTCCCGCTCCCTTTCATTGACCAAATGCTAGAACGTGTGTCTGGACACAGTCACTACTGTTTTCTAGATGGCTTTTCCGGTTATAACCAAATTCACATTGCTCCGGAAGATCAGGAAAAAACTACATTCACGTGTCCATTTGGGACGTTTGCTTATAGACGTATGCCCTTCGGGTTGTGTAATGCACCTGCTACTTTTCAGCGTTGCATGATGAGCATTTTTTCTGACATGATAGATAGTTTTCTCGAGATCTTTATGGATGATTTCTCTGTTTTTGGTTCCTCGTTTGACGAATGTTTGAAGCATCTTGCCCTCGTGATATCCAGATGTAAAGAAAAGAACCTTGTTCTAAATTGGGAAAAATGCCATTTTATGGTGAATTCAGGAATAGTTCTAGGACACATCATCTCAGAGAAAGGAATTGAAGTGGATAAAGCTAAAGTTGACCTCATTCAACATCTACCACAACCTTGCTCTGTGAAGGAGATCAGATCATTTCTAGGTCATGCTGGTTTTTACCGGCGATTCATCAAAGATTTCAGCAAAATCTCCAGACCTCTGTGCAGTCTTCTCTCCAAAGATGTTGCCTTCAATTTCGATGCTGCTGTGTGAAGGCATGGGAGGAATTAAAAACCCTTCTCACCACCGCTCCTATAGTCCGACCACCCGATTGGAAGCTTCCGTTCGAACTTATGTGTGATGCCTCTGATTATGCTGTTGGTGCTGTTTTAGGACAGCGAGTTGATAGACTACCATATGTGATATACTATGCTAGCAAAACCCTTAATGATGCCCAACTCAATTATTCAACTACCGAGAAGGAATTGCTTGCCGTCGTTTTCGCATTAGACAAGTTTAGATCTTATCTGATAGGGTCTAAGATCATCATATACACAGACCATGCGGCTTTGAAGTATCTTCTTTCCAAGAAGGATGCTAAAGCTCGCCTTATTCGATGGATACTCTTATTACAGGAATTCGATCTCGAAATCCGTGATAAGAAAGGTTGTGAGAATGTGGTTGCTGATCATTTGTCTAGATTAACTTTAGAGTCTATTGATGAATGTGAGCTGATTAGAGAATCATTCCCAGATGAACAGCTGATGTCTATCTCAGACCTTCCTTGGTTTGCTGATATTGTTAACTACCTCGCTACAGGTAGGATGCCCTCACGTTGGTCGAGACAAGACCGCTCTAAATTCCTGGCTGAAGTCAAACATTTCCTTTGGGATGACCCATATTTGTTAAGTACTGTCCAGACCAAATCATTAGGAGATGTGTCCCCAACACTGAACAGAAAGATGTGATATCTTTCTGTCATGACCAAGCATGTGGAGGCCATTTCAGTGCCAAGAAAACCGCTGCAAAGATCTTGCAGTGTGGATTCTATTGGCCATCATTGTTCAAGGATTGCCATGATTATTGTGTTGCTTGTGAACGCTGTCAAAAGCTAGGAAGCATTTCGAGGAGAAACATGATGCCATTGAACCCCATTTTGATTGTGGAGATTTTTGATGTTTGGGGGATAGACTTCATGGGTCCATTTCCCATGTCTGACAGCAAGTTGTACATCCTAGTCGCAGTTGATTACGTTTCTAAGTGGGTAGAAGCCATAGCAACCAGAACAAATGACCACAAGGTGGTACTTTCATTTCTAAAGGAGAACATATTTTCACGTTTTGGTACCCCTAGAGCTATCATCAGTGACGGCGGTTCACATTTTCGTAAAAGTACTTTGAGTCTTTAGTACGCAAGTATGGCATAACTCACAAGGTTGCTACTCCGTACCACCCTCAGACTAGTGGACAAGTGGAAGTGTCTAATAGGGAAATTAAGCACATTCTGGAGAAGACGGTCAACCCGTCCAGGAAAGATTGGTCATTGAGATTGAATGATGCTTTGTGGGCCTATAGAACAGCTTATAAGACACCAATTGGCATGTCCCCCTATCGTCTAGTGTATGGAAAGCCGTGCCATCTACCTGTGGAATTAGAACATCGTGCCTACTGGGCAATCAAAGAGCTGAACTTTTCTCTGGACGAAGCTGGAATTCAAAGGAAACTTCAACTCAACGAGTTGGAAGAATTGAGAAATGAGGCTTATGACAGTGCCAAGCTGTACAAGCAGAAGATGAAGATGTTTCATGACAAGCGTATTCTGCGCAAATCCTTCACTCCTGGTCAGAAAGTCTTGCTGTATGACTCCCGATTACATCTTTTTCCAGGAAAACTGCGTTCCAGATGGAAGGGTCCGTACCTAGTACGCACAGTTTTTCCTCATGGAGCTGTAGAGTGGAGGATGTCTCCAACAAAACGTTTTCAAAGTCAACGGGCAGAGATTAAAGCCATTCCTTGAGCCATTTCCACCCGACATTGAAACAACCACCTGGAGGACCCAGTCTATGTGGACTAAACTGGTCCACTCTTTCCCTAAATAACCAAAATTTTCCAAATTTTCCCTAAAAACCAAAATTTCTTTTCCCAACAAAACCAAAAACAAATTTTTCCAAAAAGTCCAATCCCATTAAAAACCAAATTTTCTTGTAGATAATGTGTTAGTTAAATTTCCTTTTGTATATTTTGTGCTCATCCATTGTGACTGCTAATATGATGGATTTTTGCCTTGAATAACGGAGTTTTAATCGAGCTCGCCGTACAATCGGGTATTCTCTCTCCTTTTACTCTACTCAGCATGTTCCTCTTCATATATTGTTTTATAATTCTTTCCATATTTTGAAACATTGAGGACAATGTTTAGTTTAGGTTTGGGGGTATAGAGTAGATACCATGATAATTTGCTATAATTGAAAACGAACTCCTTCTTTTTTGAAAAATTGAAAAATTCCAAAAAAAAATTGAAAAATCAAAATTCAAAAAAAATTAAAAAATGAAAAATCATAAAAATGGAGCTCATTTACCTTGAAATGTTGACTCTTGTGCAAATATGTATTTTTATTAGGAGTCTTAGTCTAGATATTTAGGCACCCTGATTCTAGCACAATTCACATAGTGATAAGAAATTTGCACGCGCACGATCTACCAATACATGTATGGCCTCGATCTTCAAGGTGTTGATAGGAAGTTACGATTGCCAATCACTTTAGAATACTGAACGAAACTTGACTAGCTTGTTCTTTGGTTGGTTGGGATAGAAGGTGGAGGTTACATTAAGAAAGACAACCATCGAATTTAACTGGGTGCATCAAAAAGGGCTACCTCTTGCAAAGTGTCATGTAATTTTTGTTTCCTTTTGTATGTATCAAAAGTGTTTCCTCAAAAAAAAAAAAAAAAAAAAAAAAAAACGATGTATATATTCAGAAAAAAATATCAGAAAAATACAAAAAAATCAAGTATTTATCAATTCCATCATCTCTTGTTCCAAAAATAAAAGAGATAGTCAATGTAAATAAGAGTCATGTAAAGTCATCTTTTGTGTTTTTGTTGTAAGCAAGGAGGGTGTATGCCATTGATGTACAACGCGAGTAATTGTGAAATACCTCCAACTCATTCACAATTCTCGTAAAGTCCGGACAGCTAGCTAGATTTCGACCTCAGTTCTTAGCCTGAGAAACTATCTCTTGGTGATTAGTAGTCATGACTTCAGATCTTTCTTTACACATGTGTAGATACACTTTACACTCTTATCACATGTCTTTTTGTTATCAGTGCTAGGATTGTGCCTTCGATAGCTAGATTGACATCTCCATTTTGCTGTGAGCTTAAACTGTTTTGCACATGTCACATTTGATGGAATATGAGCTTATATTTTGACCTAGAACTTTGTAGGTACGTTCTAAGCAAACCTTCACGAGACTTCAACTCGTCCACTAGGGACACTTAGTGGTTTAAAAGGCTTAGTGCATACGCTAAATGCATTCGAGAGACCAGCGACAGTGGTATAGTTAGGATTTCCTTAGTTTTGTTTTACTTGAGGACAAGTAAAATTCAGGTTTGGGGGTATTTGATGAGTGCCAAATATTGTATATATTTATCCCTTTTTGTTGGCATTTTAACTCATCTTTTGTGCGTTAATTCTACATTTTATCCCATATTCTGTATTTTCATTGTTTTCAAAAATAAATATTTTTATTAATTAATTTTGTATTTTTAGGTAATAAATAAAGTTCGGATGAGTCGCGGAGCGAAAAGAGCAGAAAAGTAGTGAAAAGCCGGGAGAAATTACGCAAGGAAGCCGCGAAGAATGGTGCGCACAACCTCATTTTCTACACACAAAAGCGCCTTCGTTCTCAGCCGTCAGATCAGTTCCCAGAAGCATCCGATGGTCGCTCCTTCATAGAGCATCAAAATCTGAAGTCTCTGCCAAGCACCACAGCGCTGAAATTCCAAGCCTTCAGATTAGATGGTAGTTGAATCCAACGGTCGCTCCCTTGCTGTGCATCGAAGTTTGATATCTCCGCCTTACACTACAGTACCTAACTCCATCAAGTACCGTTCATTTTGTTGTATCATATAATCTGACGGTCGCTCCTCGCTTGCCTCCGAATCACCATCTGATCTACCTACCATCTTCGCATCTCGCAGCTCAGAGTCACAGAACATCAAGACTCGATGAAGCCGCCTCACACCCTAGCAACCGAACCTATACCACCTACCCAAACAACCCCCTTCTCCCAAACAGTCGAGCCATCACCTACACCACCCCCCTCTGCAGAACAACCACCATCCCCTGCCGCACCACCATCACCACCACCCCTCCTGCAACAGCCACCAAACCACCAACTCTCTATTCTACCTAAACCCATCACGTACCATCTCTTTAATCATCATTTACAACCTCAATTTCTCATCTCTCTGCCTGAAACCCTAGGTGAGAAATTGGTGATATATATGATGATTAAAGCATCAATTGGAGCTGGAGAGGAACGAGAAGAAGCAGGAGAAGATTGGGTCGACGAGATGGAGCGAGTATCTCATCAACAGTAGGTAAATTAATTTTTCATCAAAACCTAATTTTACTGACTTTGGGGAAAAATTGGGGAAAACCAAAATTATGTGTATTGGGTATAAATGGGTGTTGGGTGAAGTGTGTAGAAGACACTATTTACCTCTCTGGACTAGCCAGTAGAGAATTGAACAAAATTTTGTTGAACTTCAAATTTCAATACTTATCAGTGAATAGTAGAATATTGCTTATGTGTTTTGTTATCTCAAATGAAGCTAATTGTGCTTGAATTTTTACATATGTTGAATGTGATTGTTTTAAACATGGTTAGCATGAGCTAATCAGTTTCAGGCCAAGGCTCAGTGAAGCCTTGTGCACTGTCAAGTGTGATTGAGCTAGGATAGTTCTTCCCTGCTGTGTTTTGATTGTGTAATTGAGAGAGGCCAATGCTCATAGAGCCTGTGATTGGCTGTACTGTCAAAAGACAGCCAATGCTAGGGGTAGACTAGTGAGCAAGTTGGTGTTCTTTCATTTCTAGTGTATGCTTAGGATTGAACATAACCTAGACCATGTCACTTGATTAGGACACGAGGTGGATCATAAGCCTTGGCTTACCCACCACTTCTCTTTCAGTCAATCTTAATTTCAATCACTTTTATTTTCAAGTCCTGTGTGTTTGCATTTCAGCTGCATTTTCTTGCTTTTTATTTCCCTGCATCTTGTAGTTACTGTGCACTGAAGTCAGTGCACAATCCTGCCTCTTGCCCTTGGCTGCCAAGCCTTGGTTGTTTGTTGCTTTTCTTAGCCTGCTTCTCTATTGCTTTACCTTGTGTTCTTATTTCTCTGCCTGAAACCTTGCCTGCCCTTAGCTCATTCCACACCTTAGCTAGGAAAACTTCTCATATGCTCCTCTCCCTGTGGACAAACCCCTACTCACTCTTTTATTACAAATATTGACCTTGTATACTTGCAAGCATATTGTGTGCATCTTAGAATTCACAAAAGTATGGAAAAAAGTAAGGATGGACTGAAATTCAGAGTTAGGTACACACCTGCGGATTATTTGATCGGAACCATATTTCCACAAGTAAGGCTCATCCCACACATACTGCTTGGATATCTTCTTAAGATTAAGCTTTTCAAAATTAGACATTATACTAGGTACTTTCCTTGTAACCAAGTAGTTCACTGTATCAGCGTACCAAGGTGTTGAATCTTCAATTTAGAAAAGTTGTTCGTCTGTTAAACGATCTTGTAAAAGAAGTTCTTCTTCGGAAACAACAAGTCTACGGAGATGATCCGCAACAGTATTCTCAACAACTCTCTTATCCTTGATTTCATAATCAAATTCTTGCAATAACAAAATCCACCGTATAAGTCTCGGCTTAGCTTCTTTCTTCTTAAGTAGGTACCTAAGTGCTGCATGATCGGAATATACAACCACTTTTGCACCCACCAAATACGATCTAAATTTTTCTAGTGCAAACACTATAGTGAAAACTTTTTCTCGGTGGTAGTATAGTTAATTTGAGCATCGTTTAGGGTCCTAGATGCATAATAGATCACATGGGACAGTTTGTCCACTCTTTGACCCAAAACAGCTCCAACTGCATAGTCACTTGCGTCACATATCAATCCAAATGGTAAACTCCAATCCGGTAACTTGATAATCGGCGCAGTTGTCAACAATTCTTTCAAATTGTTAAAGGCTTCTTTGCACTCCTTGTTGAAGTAAAAAGCAACCTCTTTTTGCAACAATTTGCAAATCGACATTGAGATTTTGGAGAAATCTTTGATAAACCGCCTGTAAAAACCTGAATGACCAAGAAACGAGCGAATCTCCCTCACCGAAGTGGGGTATTGTAAGTTCCTGATTAGGTCTATCTTTGCTTTGTCAACTTCGAGCGCTCGAAAGGACACGATGTGACCTAGAACTATACCATGGTTTACCATAAAGTGACATTTCTCCTAATTTAAGACAAAATTAGTGTCTATGCATCTTTTCAGCAGAAGTTCAAGATTTTGTAAACAAATATTAAATGAATATACATAAACACAAAAATCATCCATAAATACCTCAATGATGCGTTCCACGTAATCAGAAAATATATTAACCATACACCTCTGAAAAGTGGCAGGATCATTGCAAAGACCAAACGGCGTACGTCTATAAGCAAACGTACCAAAAGAACAAGTAAAAGTAGTCTTCTCTTGATCCTACGGTGCAATAAAAATCTGATTGTACCCCGAATAACCGTCCAAAAAGCAATAATGTGAATCTCCCGCTAACCTCTCTAGCATTTGATCAATGAAAGGTAAAGAAAAGTGATCTTTTCTTGTTGCGGCATTAAGATTTCGATAGTCTATGCACACTCTCCATCCCGTTTGAACTCTTGTAGGAACAAGTTCATCATCTTGATTTCTAACAACAGTGACACCCGATTTCTGAGGAACCACTTGTACTGGACTAACCCATTTGCTGTCAGAAATTGGGTAAATTACCCCCACACTTAGAAATTTGAGGATCTCTTTCTTCATGACCTCCATCATTCGTGGTTTAAGCCTACGCTGAGCATCACGTACAGGCTTTCTATCGTCTTCCATAAGGATTTTATGCATGCACATTGATGGACTAATGCCTTTAATGTCAGCAATTGTCCAACCAATGGCCGTTTTGTGCTCTTTCAGAACCCGAAGTAGACGTTCTTCTTGAATAGCACTGAGGTTCCTTGCAATGATCACCGGAAGCTCCTCTTTATCACCCAAGTAAGCATACTTTAAGTGATCGGGAAGAGTATCAATTCTAGGTGCCTGCACAATAGAAGGTAAAGGAACCTCATTAGTTATGGGTAAAGAAATATAAGAGATATTACCCTTTCGAGATTCTTGTAGTGTTGTTAAAGCACCACACATCTCCACTAGCTCTTTGACTAAGTTTACATCCAAATTCTGCTGGCCGTAAATGTCCAAATCAATTTTATTTCGAAACACAACTCCAAGTTCGTCTTCATTGCTCAAATCAAACATTTGTTGTGCTACCTGTCAAGTATGTTTAACAAGCTAAGTTTTCCATCTAACGGTTGAGAAATATTAGCTTGAATCTAAATCAGGTTTTCATCTAACGGTGGATATTGATTGCTTTGTTACCAAGGTAACCTAATTGCAAACCCTGATTTGAAAGACTATATAAAGGAGACATCTAGTATTGTGAAAAACTAATCCCCACACCTTACGTGTGATACTAGTTTGCATACTAGATTCGGTTGTCCTTTAACCTTTGGTTTTCTTCTTCTAAAACCAGGTTAACGACTTAAAGACTTCATTTGGGATTGTGAAGCCAGACCGATACTACTTTTTATCGTAGTTGTGTGATTCTATCTTGCATCTTCTATCGTATGAGTACAATAAGATTTATTGGCTTGAGATTGATATCTCTGATAGGCAAGAGATAAAAAGTAATCACAAACATCTTCGTCTCATTGTTTGTGATTCTGCAACATCTTGTTTCTCTACCATATGATTAAGATTGTTGTGAGGTGATTGATAACTCTAGGCTGTTCTTCGGGAGTATAAGACCGTATTATCAATTGGTTCCTGTTCACCTTGATTATTATCAAAAGAAAGAACAAAACCTTTAGGGTTTATCTGTGGGAGACATATTGATCCTTTGATAGACTTGTCTGTGGGAGACAGATTTGTTTATTGTCAAAGCCTGCGATTTTTGGTCGTAGCAACTCTTAGTTGTGGGTGAGATCAGCTAAGGGAATCAAGTGTGCAGTATCATGCTGGGATCAGAGGCGTAGGGAGTACAACTGTACCTTTGATCAGTGGGAGACTGATTGTGGTTCAACTACAGTCCAGTCCGAAGTTAGCTTGGAGTAGGCTAGTGTCCGTAGCGGCTTAATACAATGTGTGTTCAATCTGGACTAGGTCCCGGGGTTTTTCTGCATTTTCGGTTTCCTCGTTAAAAAAATTTCTGGTGTCTGTGTTATTTCTATTTTCGCATTATATTTGTTTATATAATTGAAATAACACAGGTTGTGCGTTTGAATCAATCAATTGGAAATCCGACATTTGGTTGTTGATTGATATTGGTTGATCCTTGGATATTGGTCTTTGGTACCATCCAAGTTATTCCTTGTATTTGATTAGAACTCGCGGTTCTTGCTTGAGTGAATCAAATCAAGAAGAGAAATATAAACTCGTTGATATACTTTTAATTGTTTGAGTCTTGTTGATTCTCTTAAAAGTATATTCGAGTTTGTCCATACAGATTGCTAAGCGAAATATTGGGTGGTGTTCTTAGACCCCCGCTTTTTCATTCATATTCACGGTTACTTCTATTTTTCTCTGGATAATCTTCTCATTCTCTAAGGTTAACTTCTTCACGACCTCATCGCATTGGTTTTTTAAGACGCGAAGAGATTCCTCTTGATCATCACAAGTCTTCTTAAGGACAAGACACTGGTGCGTAAACGTCGCTTTCTCATTTAAAATAGACCGCCTCTCTTCGACAAGGGTTCGATTTTCATCTGATAGAGTTCGATTTCTCAAATCAGAACTATATAATGACCACGAAAGATTGGATACTTGGGAAATTAGAAAATCATTTTGATTACATAGACAAAGAATTTCATTCTTTGGATTATCAATTTGATCAAGAAGATATGAATGGTTATTAACTAATTGATCTAGTTGGCTCTGCAATCTCTCATTATCCGCACGGGCATCCCCGACAGAGTGTTGATAATTAAATCTATCCGCGACGCGCTTCTGGTTTAAGTCTTTACGAACGTGCGAAAAAATTCAAAAAATGTGTGCGAAGAAATTCAAAAAATGAATACCAGTGTGGGAAAGGAAAACACACCTCCGAGTTCTTGATTTTTTTTGCGAAGATTCTTAGTTGCAATGGCTTCAGCAAGAAGATCATCCCTTAGTTTAGCAATTTGACGGGAAAGTTCTTGAATGGTATAGCTAGACTCATAGAACCCTCAGTTTGAACCAAGCGGCGACGAGATTCTTAAGGGGAAAAAAAGCATCAGACATAAGGGTGTGATAAAGTAGCACGAGTTGAAAAATACTGGTAAGAAAACACTTACCAATAGATCAAAAGCAATATTAACGCTGGGATCCAGCTGAGAGAAAAAATTTCTCCTAGCTGATTTGTCCGGAGGAGACTCACATAATAACTTAGCAAGAGCATCACAAATACGAACTTGATAAGGATCACTAATGGATGAACGAGCGACATTAATAATATCCAACAGGGGTTTGGTCCCAGAATCGGCTTTCTCAAAGACGCCCTGATCAGCAGAAGTAGTCTCCAAAGAAGAAGAAGCGATCATGGAAAGAGGAGAAGTAGTCATAACAGTGCCCATGGAGGAAACAACAACAATGTCTTTGAAGTAGGAATGGTTGAATTATCCATGGGTGCAGAAATATTCATAGAAGCAGAAATAATAGTACTTTCCATTGGCGCAGTTATATTTTCATAAGTAGAAGTGATAGCATGCATTACTAGTGCGGCATTCCCAGAAGTGGAAGTTTCCTTCAAGGACGTAGAGGTATCTAAAGGTGCTGAGGCGGCAACATCCTTCAAGACGCAGAAACGACAGCACGAGAGGCAATATCCTTAACGGACACATTCAAAACTTCATCAGAATAGGCCTGCTGTTGAGGACGAGGTTTATAGGTGAGTTATGGCAAGACAATAGAAGTGTTGATTGTAGGAGCACGACGCACTTTCTTAACCTTCTTTTTATCGCAATTAGCTTCTCCCTATGTACCCTTCGAAAAACAATGCAGATAAAAAACAGAGGCAATAATATTGTTTTAAACTCTAAAAAGAAGGTATTTCTTGCTACCTTGTTATGCGAAGGTTTCCTCTTGCGGGATTCATCATCCTTAGAGCTCAAATAAGGATTAGGGTTTGAAACCTTAATACGTAGAACACCCGATGGGGAAGTCTTGCTGCAACGAAACCAGTATGGGAATATGAAGAACAGAAGAAATATGAAGAAAAAGATAACAACAATGGCGGTCTAAAAACTAAGATAAAGAAAAACAAGATAACATTGGTAATAAGAGTAAGCTAACCTTTGTTGAGATTCCATAAATCCCAAAGAAGATCAACACTGGTAAAATTTCTGTGAAAATGGAGATTGAAGACTTTGAGAGGATGAAGTTGAAGGAAAATCATAGAGGAAAAAGAGAAATTAAAGAAAAAGAAAATTCTCTCTCCTCACCGTGGTTAATAAATAAGGAAACTGTGGACAGCCGGTTAAATTAGAACGTGCTGGTTGAAAAGGGAAAAGTCAATACATGTAGACGGTTAAGTTGAAAATTCAGAAAAGTGTCGGTTGAAGAGAATACGAAAAGATGAATGGGTGTGGCGAAATAATTTACTAGGGTTTCTCTTACAACTCCTTCTTTGGAAAGAACAATACGAGAAGAGGCAAAATGTGGGTGCAAAATACCGCACACTTGTTAGTCATGCGTAATAATCACTTTACTATCAATCGAACACGAACGCGTGCAACATATCCAGGATGACGAGTTTGATGATATCACTAAGTCACGATAAAGTGTGAAGGTCTACGCGGCAGTAAAGAACCCGTGCGGAAATGATAAAGTCTAAGCAACATTGACGCGCCCCAAATCCAAAAATAGGATCTTTATTAGCTGTCCTCTACTATTTAAACTCCTATAAAAGGGACCAACCACCATTGTAAAGAGGAAAAGATCTTTTAGGTGACCTGAGATAAGATATTTAAGAGAGAGAAAGCTATTTGTTTTCCAAGTTAAGGTTTTATCACACCTTCTCTGTACTTGTTCTAAGTTTTAATAAAAGATTTTGTATATTTCATCATGGTTTCTTAGATTACTTCATAAGTTATCATCAGGATGTGGTTGTAGGATTTCCTGCAACTACAAAATCAGCCATGATTTTTCGAATAAGATTGTGCTGCTTCTTAGATCTGTGGTGGTTGTTTTAGGGTTCACTAAGTTTGCAACAACAAGAATCGATGGCGGAGAGATCTTAAGCCATAAAAATCTTTATATATATCTAGGGTTTTGATAGACGGTTGGGATTGTGTGATTGATAATACTATTGGAGGGTTGAATCTGTATATGACTTTTGCAGTTAGGTTTTGGTAGTCAAATTTGTAATGTTGACCTATGTCAAATTGAAAATGGCTTTTGTGAATGAATCAAATTGGAAATTTTCCAAAGATTGGATTGATCTGGCGTTTGGTCGGAAGTTATGCATCAAGATCACCTAGTTCAGCGGGATTACTAAGGCAATTTATAATCCAAAGTGATATCTATCTGCTTTGAAAACCAAGAGGAGAATAGAAACTATTGGAATGACCATCACAGCACACGATTTTTAACCAATTGCATTTGATTAACCGTGGATTTTGCCAGAATGGTTTCGCCATTTCCATTATATAGACACTACCGATTAATGAGAGAACTGAGAAGGAAAGACTTCGCCACTATGATCTATCCAACCAGTCTTGTATAAGGTTTGTTGTCCCATTGATGAAAGAAATGATTTTAATTAGTTCGTTCTTACGGGATTGAGAAATTTGTTATGGCTGAAATTTGTTGCTAAATCCTTATGTTTACTTTGTCGAAGAGTTTCGATAAAGTTATGCATCAAGGTTACTTACGATTACAATCCAGACATCATAACACAATAGAAATCAGATGCAATCTAACCTTCTTCATTTTTTGCACTAAAAAATCAAAATCAAAGATGGATTTGCATGTCTGGTTACAAGACTTGTCACCAAAGCTTATTAGCCAATTCTAAACCATGTTGCTTACTTACTGTTCATGTAACATTACTGACTGGTAATTAATTTTGTAGGTACACAAAATAGGCTTGCCACGTGGCCGCACAGGAAGGCACGAAATAGAACTGAAGAATCTCACTCAAAGATCCCGTCAGTGACTTGTCAAATCAAATGTCAGAATTACCTCGCCACCAACTAATGACACGAAGCACGAAGAGGAAGCATTCTAAAACGAAGTATCTCGCATAAGGAATCTAAAACACAAACGAATCAAATTGGAGTACCCAACAAGACACCAGCCACGAAATAAAGGTTGGCAAAATAAGGTTACTTGGCTGAAAAGATAATTGGCGAAGTCAGTAAACTATGGAGCAAGAAAAGAGACAGCTGTCCCGACAAACACCAAAGTTGTCAGCGAAAAAAAGGGGAAAACTTTATGGAAAATGATCTGGACGAAGTATAAAGCATCTCCACGAGATCCAGACGAAGCAAAAGGAGTTGTACGGCATTAGGGTCGATTGGTCGATAAATAGGGGTCCTTGGGCAATGTATGAGTGGTCGGATTCGGGGGAGAGGGGTGAGCTTTGCTTAGAATAAGAGATTAGGTTTTCTTATTTCAAGAACTTGTATTTTTCACTACTTGGAGTGGTTAATCAATAAAGAATTTCTTATCCAAAACTCTTACCATGTCTTAGATCTGCTTCGTTTCTTATTTAGGCGTGCTACTGGATTTCCAGTAGTTACAAATCTAGTCTATTATAAGGCATTCCTTACTCACCAGCACGAAAATCACAAAGAACTAGAAGGTATGCTTAAAGAAAACCTGGTAATTGCATACACAGGCTGTGATGTTAATGTTAAGACTAGCAGCTTGTAAGAGCAAAGAAAAGATACACGGGTACCTTTAAAAAACATAAGTTTACCACTTGAACAGAAATAATTTAGCCGGATACAAAAAGGCGGGCAACAAGGCAAGAAAGATCAAAAGAACTTCAAGAACAACTGAGCAGGTTGCAGATGAAAATAGGAATACCACTCGAAAGATAAACCAGAAACTAATAGCATATTATTTGTAAAGAGCTTCTAACTAAACTATGATGGAAGTGACAAGAAACGACAGCTAGAGAAAGTTCTTTAGAAAACTAAAGATAAGCGAGTTCCTGACAAGAACAAGAAACAAAGAGACCACAAAAAGCAACAGAGACAATAAACAGAAAAACATAACTAGATTGGAGGGCAGAACTATAGAAAATAAAATTCCCATACAAAAAGATTGAAGGTGCTAACAACAGGATTGGCAGACAACAAAGTATTCACTACAAGAACAGTTGCTAGAGAGAACACGGGAATAACACTATTAAAAAGGTAACTACAACCACATAAGTTATCTATAGAAAAGGAATACAACTGGTTTTAGATAATTCAATGTATCCCTTGAAAAGTACAAGAAAGATCACTACTTAGTGACTAGAATGGATCAAATCAAAGGTTGATATATGCAAACATGAAACCGATCTAGAATGGATCAGTTAAAAGGTTGGCATGCCAAAAAGAATAGACTAACAATATAATGCAGAAAAAAGCAGTGTTGAGTTGCAGGTGAACCAAAATCTTTGTAGAAACGATTTGTGTCCATCTAGCCTAATAATCTGTTGTTTGTTATAATGCATTTTGGGTTTCCTGCCAAGAGGGAAATTCAAACAAGCAACTTATTGAAGCTCTTGGAAAACTTGGTATCTCCACCGTAAGTTCTTCTTTTCTCTCCTTTTTTTTTAAACGTTAAGTGTGAAAAAAGTTGGAAATGGACATTGTTTGCAAAGCTTTTGCATTCTTCAATATAAATTTCACCCATCTCATCTCCACTGGCTTCCCCATAAACTCCGTAATATTAACAGATTGAAGGTTTTGAAATAAGCATTCAGGATCAGTCACCACATCGAGTGTCCAATCAGCATCGCTGCCTGTAACATCATCTTTTTCTTCGTCATCACTAATCTCAGGCAGCGGCAGGAAAGAAATTGAAACACATATATAATAGCTTAAAAAATCTACCCTAGGACTTGTTATATTATTTATCCACTTAGCCAATTAGGAATGCATGTAAAATAACTGAATGTTCTGTAGAACTTGCCTTGTCAAATACAAGCGACTCCAGATAAGGTGTTGCTTTGAGCAAAGCAACTAGTGCTTTATCATCGGCTACTTCCTCCGACATCATCAACTGCTTGGCATTATGAAATGTAGGCAAATTTTCTAATAGATTGTCCGCAAAGGAGAGAGCCTATTCATGACAAGACAATAGCAAATCATAAATAAGATTCGCAGAGTTAAATTAAACAAGAAAAGAAGAAGAAGCAGTGAAAGTACTCAAAGATTTAGCAGCAGGCAAGAATACCTGTAGGGTACCGTCTGAAACACTTACGCATTCTACATTTTCAACGACTCAGAGAAACTGATTTATTGCGGCAGCATGAGCAATCCTTTGCTGCCTAGTTGCAGCATATTGTTTAAAGTGAAATCCGGCTGCTGCTCTAACTAAGGAAAGGTTGTCAAAACATACTCCTCCGCTATACTACCATAGTAATCAAAAGACTCCAAATTTGGTGCATGAACTTTGAGTGTATGACCCTGTAACCCGTCATCTTCTCTACGCCGTACCCATTCCTTATCCCAATTACTAATTCTAAAGTGTTTCAGTGCAGGGGTTAAAATACAGATATTTGACATATCTGACCAAGTGCAATGTTCAATAGTGAGATCTTCAAGGGATGGGCAATTTGAAAAGAAGTTCTTATTCCAGCTTTCACAGCTAAATTCGACATAACAGAGTTCAAGGCACTTGAGTTTTGGAAGAACGATAAAATTAGGAAAGCGGGGATTAGGGCGTACATGTAGCTTCAAGGAAATCAGTGATTCACAAGTAAAAAGTGACTGGGTAACAAACAGCAGTTTATCCAGAGATAAATGTAGACTAAGTTGTTGAACGTTATGGCTTGCAGCACTGGTGATCCACAAATTGACCATATCTTCATTCAAATGTTTAAGCCATGTGATTGATAAGCATTGTATATTTCCCTGCCGACGACGGAATGTCCCATCTACAAAATCAATGAACTTAACAGTCTTCGGATCAGTACGACTGTAAAGACATGCCCATTCATGAAATACAAGGATGGGGATAGTGACCCAAATGTAGCTCCATCTTTTAGATAACACGCTAGTTTGTGCAACATGCTTTATATGAAGAAATGAGAGGATATGATGAACCAGTGAGTCCGGTAAGTTGCTTATCCTATCAACTTCTTACTCCTCCTCCCTCTTATTCAAATCCATGTCTTCTTCGTTTTTACCATTCAGTGAAAATAACTAAAAAAGAGTTAGCAGAGATTATTATAACCTGACTAATGTTAGGTGCATGTTTGTTTGAAAAATTCACTAGATTGAAACAACTCACACAGTAAATTACAGGGCTATGCATTGAGAACATTACAAATTTCATCATCAGAGATATATTGAGAAACATACAATCATGATTGTTCAACAGGTGCCAGTTAGTCAACAGAGTTACTGAAAACAATGTCCACAAAATGATTTTTAGGGAATCTGTTTTTAGAAAGCCTTGACAATTCCATGTCAAAGCTGTAGCCATAGTAGACCAAACCCAGGCCTCCGCAACTCTAAAACCCCCAGACTCCTTCACTCAGAAAATTTAACCACTTATGGAAAACAAATCAGTTTTCCAAATCCTCTTCAAAAAGGTAAGCACCCATGTTCATGTGATAGACAAAAATAGCATACATACAGGTGATTTGAATTTGAAAATTCATTTAGCAAGAAATACCATAATTGATTACATTATTATAGATAAACAGAATCATAACTTGACTAATGTCATTATCTAATCGATCTATCTAGACTAAATTGAAACAGTGTTTCTAGGGTTTATCAAAACAAAACAATACGAGGAGGAAATTGAAACGATGGAGATCGAACAACAGTTAAGTAACTAAAAGGATTACCTTAAACTTGATCTTCAAAACAGCTTTCGTGGTTTGAGTTTGTGAGAATCAGACCGTTAGAGGAGTGTGAGTGTAAAATGAGAAGAACAGAAGAAATTGGGGGAAGTTCCAATTTAAGACTGTAAGGGCATATGGTGTCATTGTGGTTCCGGAATCCGGGTACCCGAATCATTGGCCACGGGTCATCTTGATCTCAAGTCAAGTCAATTTGAATTAGAATAACATTATTTGGCATTTCAAAGCAAAATTTATGATGACACTTTTCTCCTGTAAAGCTCCGACCTTCTTATTAAAAAAGGAACCCATTAGGACATGGCTGCTAATGGGGACCTGGGTTACCATTTTATATGAAACAAAAAAATTATATCTGATCTTGACCGTCAGATCACTCAAACGGTATTCCTGTTAATTCGGATCGTTCATTAGTAGCCATGCATCCAGACGTGGGAAGCCTCATAATTTTGGTCAATACTGTGGTTGTTCAGCATATATTTTGGTCAATGCTATGGTTGTATATTTTGTTTTTTGAAATGCAAACAAGTTGTTTGGTGTTAAGTGCTTAGGGTTTTAAAACTTTATATACTAGTGTAAGGTGTTTTAGACTGTTCAGATTTTGTGTTTTTGATACACGTGGACTGTTATGTACAGTTGGAGTCAATAGTCAAGTTATGATGTTGACCCACATCCAAAGTAGTCAACAGAGATATAATGCTGAAGCAAAATTGTAATAGCTAAAATTATTCGGTATATCTGCCAGCCTATGGTGAAATTTTAGGTATCAAAACCGTTCATAATGTTAATCAAACTCGTTTATTTAGTAAGGAATGATACATCTTTTCTCGAAATGAATTTTGTCTCGACCATGTACGCATTCGTGCTAAATGATGCCTAACTATCAATAGACCGTTCATGTTACCATGTGGAAGAAGAGTACGTTGTTTGATGTCAACTTCTAACTACAAGCCAACTACCACGATTGAAAGTCTATATAAACCCCTTCGAGCCTTGTAACCAAAACACACAAAATCATAAGTTCAGCTCAGCGAAAACCTATCACTTGCTTTCAAGATTAGCAACGAAGAAAATGGCAGCTATGCTTAAATTGGCATGTGTTACCCTGGCTTGCATGATTGTTATTGCACCTTATGAAGCTGAAGGTGCAATTTCATGTGATACTGTGGTTAGCAAGGTGTCACCATGCATCGGCTACCTGACAGGGGGTGCACTTCCACCTAGCTGTTGTGCAGGACTCAAGTCTCTCCTTGCTGCTAGTCGCACCACTCCTGACCGTCAAGCTGCTTGCAATTGCTTGAAGATCGCCTCACGCGGAATATCTGGGATTAACTATGGTAATGCTGCCTCACTTCCTGGAAAATGTGGTGTTAGCATCCCTTACAAATTCAGCCCTTCAACTGACTGCACCAAGTATGTATTCATATCGTCCACTTTTGTTAATTTCTCTACTAGCAATTTTGAGTTGATAGACACCGGATGACCTCGATCGGGTAAAATGAACTCTAATTAATATGGTTTTTCTTGTTTTATCTTTGTTGCGCGCAGGGTACACTAAATTTTATACCAATCGCTGAGGAGATTCATGTAGGATTGGCAAAATGAATGAGCTACTGATATGATAGATGAATAATAAGATGGATGTTGTATCGAGTGAATGAGTTTCATGCTCTTTTAAGAAAAACTTTGTTAGCTTTCATCAACGCCTAGCTAGTAAATAAATGTATTTTTGGGAATTGTGATGTTGTGGTTGTCGTTGTGTTTTGAGTTTAATATCAAGTCATTTTTAGTTGTTAAAGTCATTAGCTCATTATCCTCTCTTTAGCCATGAAAAATAAAATTCCAACTATATATTAATCAACTCTTCAAATGAAAATTGGACAAATCATCTATTAAAACTAGATAAGTAGCTCGGTGACTTTTTGTTAGGATGCGAGTTTCACAACTAAAATCAAAAGGTTTGCAAACTCAAAGTAAAGTTGGAAACAAATGTTTCAAATAACCAAAAGAAATAATTCCCCAAGCGCTAGCTGATGCAACAATCATATCTGATCTTTGTATGTATGCACGAGGAGATCCTTTAGCTGACAGAGACCTTC
Organism: Papaver somniferum; assembly: GCF_003573695.1. Classification (NCBI taxonomy): domain Eukaryota; kingdom Viridiplantae; phylum Streptophyta; class Magnoliopsida; order Ranunculales; family Papaveraceae; genus Papaver; species Papaver somniferum. The sequence continues at coordinate 161,507,970 of NC_039360.1, read as the reverse complement.
CTTCAACATCTTATACGTAACACAAGCCAACTCTTTTAGTACCACGCCAAATTACTTTCCCGGTGATGAGATCCTAACTGCTGGAGAGCGACAGGCTACTGAAGGAGGATCAACAATTTCTGTTAATGGCATTGTCAATACAGTTAGTATAGAAAGACGCTTTTCCATTGAACCGATAATAGTATTGTACATCAGAAAATGATCTCACTGTGGCATTTATCCAATATCCCCACATATAAAGACAAATACATTATAGTTAAGAGGAACGTACTACGTTAGCTAGATAGTTAATTCCATCAAATCAATTTCACTTAGAAAGAAATTAATCAAGATCAAAGACGGGGATTGCATGTGTATATGCCAAATTTAAGACATGCACGTGCACCAAGTAATATGCATGAACATTGAGCCCATGATGCGTCCTCTTGTACCTAATTGCCAATTTAATTTACATGTGGTGTTGTGTACCCAACTTTCTCTCATGACCCATGAGCATTTATCAAGCCACTCCCCTATTTGGTTCTTTTAGTACTAATTCAGGCTGGTACATTATCTTTTGAACCAAATTGATGTCCCAGACTCTCAATGTTGTTTTCATTGTTTTTAGTCATTGGTTTACACGTACACGAGAAAATAAATTTCAATTGCAAAGCAAAATAACCTCTATTTTAAAAACAAAATAAAATCGTAAGGAAAATATGGAGAAAACTGAAAAATATGGCTGGAGTAGTACGAGTATGAGATTGATGTGGCATGTCTGAATTAACCCCGAACTCTGAAACCTAAACCATCATAACTAGATTCAAGTAGAAGTCGGTTCTAAACGAACCTAGATACGAGATAAACCATGTAAGTTACGTTTTCAGAGGGGCTTTAAAAGTCATGCATCACGATAACAAGATAATGTTGGTTTAACTGGATTTGTAAGACAATTTAGTCCAGTGATAATGAAACTGTTAACTTTATTTAAAATAAGATAATGTCCAACTTTTTCCGCTTTGTAGTTCGTATAGCAATTTGACATATATTTCTGTATGCAAGTCCGAAGCATATAAATGTTATTACGCAAAGTATATATCTTCAACGGAAAATCAATTATCTGAACTACAAAGGGAAACCATATTGTTTTGTCTATAAAAAAATGAAAGAAATATCATTATTGTTTAGTAAGAAAATCTGATGGTTAATCAGCAAATTAAGCATCTAGAATCTAGATAGTGATTAGTGAGAGCCAACCACCGAGTATGACAAGGACTGAGCCCCTATATAAATCCTTTTATGCCTTTGCAAAACCAAATCACAAACTCATAAGCCTTTCAATAATTCGTCATCAGCTAAAGTACAATTCCAATACGGAAACACTTATTACTTGCTTTGGAGTTTAGTAGAGTAAGAGCCTACGAAAATGGCAACATTGTTTAAGTTGGCATGTGTTGTTCTAGCTTGTATGGTCATGGTTGCACCATATGCAGCTGAAGGTGCAATTTCATGTGGTACAGTGGTTAGTAAGTTGTCACCATGTATTGGCTACTTGACCGGAGGTAGTCTTCCAGCTAATTGCTGTACAGGAGTCAAGTCTCTTTATCAAGCTGCTCAAACCACTTCTGAGCGTCAAACTGTTTGTGGTTGCTTGAAGAATGCTGCCAAGTCTATGACTAATATCAAAATGTCTGTCGCTGCCTCACTCCCCGGAAAATGTGGTGTTAGCATCCCTTATACATTCAGCGCCTCCATTGATTGCTCTAAGTACGTATTGGAATTAAGTGTTTAATTTCTGTGATTATCTTCTCTTTTTTGTTTTTCAGTAGATGATAATTCAAATTCATCATATGGATTTTGTTTGCTCTAAGTCTTTTCTCTTTTGTGTTGCAGGGTAAATTAAATATAAAAATGTTCCAGATGAGGATATGCAATAAGATTACCAAGTTATGATTAAGAATAAAGAGCTCTCACATGCACTTATGCAAACCTTAGTTATCTATCATTCACTGATAATAAGCTTTGCTAGCCATGTTATTGTTGTGATGTCGTTGTTATTGTACCTATCAGTTGTTAATGTCATTATCCTACCTCTTACATATGAGAATAAAAACTTGGTTACCATGTCATAATTTTTCATTTTCAATCCGAACTCCAAAAGGGTTTCCAGTTCGAAATACCCGAGACTGTTAATATGGTATACCAAAATACATATAAGACAAAAGATTCATTGTCTTTAAAACTGTGCCCCCAAAGCTCAAGCTATTACTACCCCTGTTAGCAGCGTTGGGAAGAATGGCATGACCAAATTTTATAATAGCAATTTTCGGCCATTTTTCTTCTTTTTTTTCTTCATGATGACACACTCTTGTATCTCTGGGTACATCAATATGTAAGAATGGCATGACCAAATCTATAATTTTGACATTTTAATGAATCCAAGTCAAGGGCATTGGTGAAAATTTTGGAGCTCTCTTCCTATTGGGACTGTCTAGTCATATCAATGTAACTAGGGAACCGTACCGAATAGGATTGGGCACTGTATTGAACACCACACCACCGCAATTTAATTACTGTATTTTACAGCAACCTCCTGTTACAACTGCATGTACAGAGAAGCCATTTTTCAATTTTTTCCACAATCAAATTCTGGTCCACAACCTTACGAAGGTGGTCCATAAGGCAGTGTTCATTGGTATTATCGGTACTAAATCAAGCTTATTGAAATAAAATGCTTTGCCGGATTCACAAGCTGAAGAAACTAATGAAAGAAATAATACGGCAAGAATAGAAGAAGACGGGTCTCCATTTTCATATATTAAAAGTAGAAGGCTGACATTAACATAAGTTATTTAATCATGATCTGATCGAAAATAATCCAATCTGATTACATGATGATGAACAAACTCAACAGCAACTACTACTTCTACACTACTAAAAGCAACAACAACATCACAAAAAACACAGTAGGGGATGCTTAAGCTAACAAAGATTGATCGCCATAGGTTGCATAAAACATCCTTATGACCACTATACTACTTCATCACCCAAACATCCATCTTATTTTTCATTCTCTCAATCCTACATGCAGATCCTCCAACAGTACATTTTACTTTACCCTGCAACAACACAAAACAAAGAAAAAGATTAGAACCAAATTAAGTTCCGGTGGCTTTTTTATTGGCAAATTAAAAGGGGTTGAAACAAATTAGACATGCAAAAACAAAACTTACTTAGCACAATCAGTGGCAGGGCTGATCTGGTAAGGGATGTTAACTCCACATTGTCTGGGTAGTGCAGCAGCCTTATCCATTTTAATACCACTCATAGACTTGGCGGCATTCTTCAAGCAATTGCAAGCAGCTTGACGGTCAGGAGTGGCTTTAGCCATGGCAAGAAGACCCTTGACTCCTGGACAACAACCAGGTGACATAGGATTACCCATTAAGAAGCCAAGACATGGTGTCATCTTGCTAGCTACCTGACCACATGTAAGTGCACCTTCAGCTGCATATGGTGCAGCTACAACCATGAAAGCAAGAACCACACATACTAACTTGAACACTGCTGCCATTTTCTTAGTGAAGTAAGTTTCTAACCAAGGGAGTAATAGTGAAGGTGATGGATATTAGAAGAAGGCTGATGAGTTTGTGGTTTGGTTCAAGGCATAAGGGAGGGGTTTATATAGAGACTGAATGCTTCGTCACTTTGTTCTAGGTATGGGTTATTAGTTGGTGGTTGGCCTCTCATTTATTGGTTTCTGGTGACTTTTTCTCAGCCTATGCCTCTCCATTTGGACTTACATACAGAAATATACAGGTTTTTTTTTAAATTATAGTTTGATCCCCTAAGCTAAGTTGAAAAAGATACAGGTATTACCACCTAATTTTCACCAAATTTCCCTAAATGATTATCTCTCTTTGAAACATACACAATCTCCTAATTTGACTTTTGTACTTCTCAGTTTTCTAATGCACATTGGTCTTTTTCATTTCTAACTTTCCATTTGTGAAACTGTGAAGGGATACAAAAATGGATAGAAAATCTTAACTTCCGAATCAAAAACGGCTCTGGATCGTCCGTGACTTCTTTGGGTGTCTCTTCCTGTTCCACCACTGAAACGTAGCCACGTGTCTTAGGAATTTTACCCTAAATATAATTATATACTACAGTTGTAAATTTGACACAATTAAGGAAGAAAAATATAAACAGTTAATATTTGCCACATTGCTAATGCCTTTTTCTACGCAACTAGTTACAAGCGGTTCCGTTCCTATTTTTTTTTAAATCGTTGTGACACGGATGTTCAAGTGAATTAATGAAACCTAAATGGTTAAGTTTTACTACATATTGTTTTTGCAAGGAGCCAAGGACAAAGAGAAAAAAAAAATCACTTTTGTACTTAAGTAGTTGTTAGTCTCTTGTTCTTTCATACAATACTTGTTAGTCGTCATTCTTAGAATTGTTTGTAGAACTTAAAAGATATCCCACTCCGATTTCAGCTGAAACAACAAGCTTTTTTTTTTTTTGGTTGTGTAGTACATCGATTATTACAATGGTTGCACTGGTCAATTTTTTAGAACATGTTCATAGGAACCGGCCTAATACAACTTATTAATCCTGTCATTATAAATATCAATGGAATCATCTGCAATTTTGTGATTCACCAAATTTTTTATCAGTTAAACAATTGTATGAACCAAAGGTTGAACTAGTTAATCCTTCAGTCTTAACGTGTTTTATTGTTTTGTTTGTGTGATACATTAGGACCAAAATGTAGAACGAAATGCTTTATCTGGTTTGTAAATAGGTTCGTGTGGATACTAACCGAAATGATAAATCTTAAATGGTTTTAAATTTTTTCTTTTATTTATTCAATCTCCAACTGTTCAAAAAAAAATTTATTTAAGTTAGATTATCACTGACACATGGCTATGTTTTAGCGGTGGGACGGGAAGGGACACCCAAACAGGTCACAGACAATCCGGAGCCATCAAAAACCTAGAACTAAATTAATTAATGACATTCACATTTCCAGATCAAACAATTTATATTTTGAATTTGAAATTCGATACTGCAGCGTTTGCATGATGGTCTTTTTTTGTCAAGGCATGGGCCATTTTAGTGCACCGACCAGCTGATACTATGAGGCTTTGAATTTCGGGACGCGTGGAGAAGATATTAGATCGAAGAAAAAGTTTCGATGATGCGGTGGACCTATGTGAAAAGAGTGCGCTCTCCCATGTGACAGTCATGGTCCATTCGATTCTCCACATTCCACTGTTGTAAGGTGGTTCACCGGTGGTGAATTTTCTGTGACCGAAAACTTGCATGCAACGCCGGCATAGAGTTTGGCGTGACGCCAAACTTGGACCCTGGATTTTCTAGAGATTCGGAAGAGTACCCAACAAGGTGAATGTCTAATCCAAGAGTTTAGAAATCGTCAAACAATGCTTGGCGAGCAACAAGGTAGAAATGGTAAGCTCTTTGGACAGAACAAGTTAGGAACACCTCCAGCTTTACTACTGGTGGTAGCACTAAAGAGATAACTCTCCGGAAGATGATGAAGCCCGCATCGTCACACCTGAAAAAGAGTTAAACACCAAACTTCGTTACCCATGAAGATCTTGGAAGGTTATTATAAAACCATGGAAAAGAAGACTTGTCTTCATTTCCAAACGATTTGGTGAGTCATATCTTTCAAATCGCAACCAATCGTTTCATACCTTTTTATTTGGGAGAAAATATTTGGGTTGTCGTGGTTATGTCACGTCAGCAAAATCATTCTCGTTTGTATTAAGAAGAATCGAAATTTAGTGGATAGAAAATTACGTTTGGTTCTAGATAGACATCAGGTATCTAGAAAATTAGCCCAAACATCCCGATCTCATTTTCTTACTATTTAAATTTATTTTGGCAGCTCCCGGGTATAGAAAATTAGCCCCACCCTGAGTAAAATTCTGGGTCGTATCTGAACAAACAAAACTTTACATGTTGAGATGCGGGCTTCAGAGTAAAATTGGTTGGTGGTACTATACAGGAGTCTGTTATGGCATGTCTCCTCTAAGAGCAACTGCAATGGACGAGTAAACCTATAATTATGATCCAGGGAGGAGACGCAACGGGACGGAGTAAAGACTAAAATCTGGACCAAAACCAAATTCCAGACCATATTTGGTCTGGGACCAAGACCAAAACTATATATAGTGGAGCGGAGGTATAATCAACGTTTGGCATCGGGCGTATATATAATCTACGCCTGTTGTGAAACGTACGTAAAGTCACCGCCCCATAAAGAGGCGTTTATATAAGTTACGCCCGTTTCAGGCGTTGATAAAATGTTCGCCCGTTGAGACGTTGATAAAGTTTACGCCCCACGTCAGGCGTTAATAAAATGAACGCCCCATTCAGACGAAGATTATACAAACGCCCCACCTCGGCGTTGATATTCTTAACGCCCCACGCCAGGCGTTGATATTCTTAACGCCCCACGCCAGGCGTTGATTATATGTTCGTCCCAACCAGGCGTTGATAAAGTGTACGTCCCACGCCAGGCGTTGATAAAGTGTACGTCCCAACCAGGCGTTGATATAGTTAACGCCTCACTCCAGGCGTTGATATAATGTACGTCCCACAACGAGCGGTGATATAATTAACGCCCCATCCCGGCGTTGATATAGTTAACGCCCCACGGCAGGCGTTTATATAGTTAACGCCCCAAGCTTGAGTTTAAAAAAAAAAAAAATACTTAGAAAAAATTGATTTTGAAATTTTTTTATACCGTTGGTAATTCGACCGTTGAAGAAAATGGAACGTTGAAGAAAATGGAACGTTGGATAATTTGGAACGTTGGAAAGTTAGGAAGACGGTTTTTTCCCATATATACACCTATATATACACATGAGATGCTGTGACATTTTCAGGGTTCAATACTTCAAACTATCCAAACCAATAAGAAGAAATATTGTTTCTGCTTTCAAATCAGTTCGAAAATTTTCACGGATTCGCTTACAATGGCACCAAGAGTAGCACGAGGTCCAAATTTTACGACAATCGAAGATGTAACAATGTGTAAAATTCATTTATCTATATCTCAAGATTCTAGTTTTGGAGCTGATCAATCAGAGGCGACGTTGTGGACTCGTATCAAGGATGATATTGAACTTCATTTACCTAATAATCCAGAGCGGTCTTGGAGTTCTTGGCAAAAACGATATCAGGGAATAAGTAAAGATGTGGCGTTATTTTCGGCAAAAGAGGCAGAAGTTGAAGGTGAATATCATACTGGATGGGGTCCTGAAAAGAAGGTAAGCATTCTTGATTTTTCCAACCATTGTTTTCTAATATTTAATAAGCGCCCATGTACTTAAGTGTTTTTAAAAACATTAACAGCTTGAAGAAGTTAACAAGAGGTTCAAGGAATGCAACGATGGGAAAAAATTTAAGCACGAAGAGTGCTACCAAGTTGTGTTAGAAAATATAAAATATAATCGACGATCGACTTTTGTATTCGATACGACGCATGCTTTAGACACTTATGAGAATAACGAGGAAGATGATGAAGGACCGCAAACAACAACTCAAGGAGAGACCGGTAACGACACAGATGGGGGAGACATAGAGAACACATATCTTCGTAAGATGGGGAAAAAAGCAGCAAAAAGATTGAAGAAAACAGGGAGAGAGAAATCCAGTCACCAAGAGGAATTGATGGGAATAATTATTAAAGAACAACAAAATTTCAATACTCATTACCAAGCACAATCAAGATTCAAGATGGAACAAAGAGCAGCAGAGTTTGCAGCAAAACAAGCTGAACATGCTGCAAAAATAGCCAAGCAAGCTGAAGACGAAGAATTTCGCATCATTATGATGGATCTTGAAAAAATGGAACCTGTACAACAAGAGTACTTCCGACTTCGCAGGGCGGACATAGTTCGGAATAAAAGAAACCAATCTTAACACAAAGGCGGAATAGTTCAAACCTTAATTATTTCTCCTATTTAGTGATTAGTAGTATTATTAGTATTATTATATTTAAATTTCTTAGTATCTGAACAATTAGCATTATTATTATGTAATTTTTGGATTTTAAATTTACTTCCGTTGATTTGAATTAAATTTCTACTTTTTTCATGAAACATACGACCTTAATTAAAACTTGAGGATGTTTACATACAAAGAGATAATAGAAAGGAAATGACAAACGACAACTTTTAATTCCCATATTCTGCCCATATATATTCGATCAAGTCATCACGCAAGCGAATATGTGCATCTTTGTTACGCATTGCACATCGGCGTTGCTGAGCTCTAATTTGGGAAAACTCGTCACTATTGCCTCTTAATATATTAACCGGTGCTGCGTTGCTACGTTGTTCATAAAATGTGGCCAGTCACCGGGTAGACGCTCATCCTCGACTATCATATTATGTAAGATAATACAAGTTTTCATGATATAGGCAAGCACATCTGGATTCCACATTCTTGCAGGTTGTTTGATGATTCCAAATTGTTGTTGAAGTACACCAAATCCCCGTTCAACATCTTTTCTTGCACCCTCTTGCATCGATGAAAATATTTCCTTTTTCCTACCCACCGGATGTTTAATGGCCGTAATAATAGTAGGAATCTCTGGGTATATTCCATCACCTAGATAATACGGCATATCATATGAATGTCCGTTCACCTCATAGCTCACGGGCGGTGCTTTTCCTGTTACAAGACTTCGAAAAACATATGAACGGTTCATAACATTAATATCGTTGTTAGAACCGGGCATACCAAAAAAAGCATGCCAAAACCATAGGTCATACGACACCACTGCCTCCAACACGATACTTTCGCTCCCTTTATACGCGGTGTAAGCCCAGATTCTGCCGACGGACATTTATCCCATTTCCAATGCATGCAATCTAGACTACCCAGCATCCCAGGAAATCCCCGGTCTTTGTTTTGCTGGAGCAACAGTTCAATATCACCAGCCGTTGGTTCACGCAAATATTCTTTCCCATACAAATTCACAATCGTCTTACAGAACCTACGAGTAGCTTCCAACACAGTTGTTTCTCCTATGCGTAAGTACTCGTCTATTGCATCTGCCGCACATCCGTAAGCTAACATTCGTACTGCTGCTGTTACTTTTTGATGAGGGTTTAATCCTAAAACTCCACAAGCATCGGGCTTTTGAACAAAATATCTGTTTGCATTGGTAACACCTTCCACTATCCGGTTAAACAATTGTCGACGCATTCTAAATCTTCTGCGAAAAACATTGGGTGGTTGGTTTGGGTACGGAGAGAAATAGTCGTTCCATAGAAGTTCAGCCCCTGACTCACGATCTCTTGGTATTCTGATACGAGTTTGAGGCCATTTTGAATTTGTAACAAGGACTCCCAAACTAACGGCCATGTTATTTTGCATAATTGCTATTGCATCATCATCAGAGGAATAAAAACTACTATTAGAAGAAGAAGATGAAGAAGAAACAGAAGAGCAATAATGAGCGGTTTTCTCATATTGTTCCATTGCTATATGAAGCAGAAGAGATGTATTGTTATTCATATATTGAGTGAAACCAGTCTTTAATTTATAACCCATTTTCAAGAGCATTAAAAAAACCAACAAAATAGATATTTTTTTGGGTTCACGCAAATGTGTTTTTCAAAAAAAACAAAATATCTGTTTGTCAGTGACCTGATATGACAATACTATATACGATTAGACTATACTATATATGATATGACTATACTATATAAGATAAGAAAAGATAACTCCAAAGACAGTTCATCTAAATAGTCATAACAAATTAACCCTTCATATTATCATTATCCGAAGTGGACGATCTTGGTGCCAGAAAAGGCATGTGCGTTCTCGGATTGGTATTGACTGATGACATTGTTGAAGCTGATCCCTGATTCATACCACTCCAAACTTGTGATGGCAGGGTTTGGGAAAATGAACCGTATCCAAGCTGAGGTTGGACAGTGTGCGGCATACGGAAAAGATAGTTGTTGCTGCAAATCAACGTTCGCATTATTTAGCCTTTGTATTTCTGCTTCTTTCGACATGATAACGTCCATCCTCTCCTTCGTTTGTTTTAATGTAAATTCGCGAAATTGTTGATTAAAATCAGCATTTTTTGAAATAATGTGTAAGCTTCATGCTGTGAAGAAAAAATAAAATATATAAGTACAAATATACCAACAAAAATCGAACGTACAATAAAAAGTCGAAAGTACACTTACGTGGGATAATAGATGTGGAGGAGGGATATGTACATGTTCAACAGGTTGTTCAATTGGGACCGTATACAAGTCACCGACATACCCATATGTTTGGGCTTCCCAAATAGGATGAGTCACGTAATCTTTGGAGTTGGTTACCATTGTCCAGTATTGTAAATATATATCATAATCTTTAACAACTTGCACTATCTCTGTTGCATCGACCAAACCTTCTTTTTTTAGGCGTTCGGCTTGAATATTGCCAATATCCCCTATAACTGTGTGTAGTCTTATAGGAACAACGAAACTACAATGGTTTTGCCGCCAACACCTTTCACCAAGATACATGTTGTGTGTACAGTTAGAAAGGGAATAAGAATTTAGTAGGTATGTTATATAGAAAAAAAGTATGTTATATAATAAAATTTAAAATTAACTCACAATGCCCATGTAAGAAATATATATCTCGAGTCTGATAGCCGCGTAGCCGTGCATCCCATATCAGATGCAAGAACTTCTCTGTATGATTCCCATGGTCGCCATGTCACTTGTTCAGCAGTAAGCTTACTTAGTAAATCCCTACAACGGAAAATATCATTTGTATTCTTCGGTACATTCCATTTAGAAGATACGGGCCATTTTTGTTCTGTACTCACCTCTGGGATTTCTGGTCGACATATGCCCAGGTATTCATACCCCCAAAACTACTAAATTCAAATAATTAGCCAATTTAATAACTTAGCAACAAAATAAACAATGAGAGGAAAAATAACTAGATTGAAAGAATACCTCTAATACTTGGAATGGACCACATAGTGCCTTCTGTCTCCTCCCAGATAAACGGAGTGCCGCATACAATTTCGAAAACGCAGCACCACCCCAGTCAAACGTGGATACTACATCAAGATTTTCAAAAGCAGCTAACCATCCAGCATCAATATAAGTCTTTGCATTAGAAAAGAAAAAATGTCCCAAAACATACATGAAAAAGGCAATTGCTACTCTATGAGCAAGGGTGCCATCATTTTCAGCCGCAACCAACTTGTCTTCGAAGAAATATGACCTTAAATATTTAAATGTAATTGAATTTGAAACCCACGACGGTGCTTTCGGAGAGAGCGTGACATCTTGGATATCCGGAAAGATATGCTCACGAACATGTTCAAATTGGTACTTCCCCGAATCATAAGGAACATCAGGCCCATCACCGATACTCAGTCCAGTCAACATGAGCCAATCCAAGGGGGTGAATCCCATCTCACCAAATGGGAAGTGAAAAGTGTTTGTTGTATCCCAAAACCGCTCAGCAATATAATCAACCATTGAATGGTTGGTTTCGCTACATTGTATGTCCAGTAAATTTTGCCATCCCGCTTTTTCAATAATATATTTAGCTCTAGGACAGTGTTGTGAAATAGTTTGATAGTGATGAATTACCGATGCCAAAGATCCACGATGTTGATACTTCAATTTGTGCTCCCCTGTAAATGTGATGTCCGTAGTAGCGTGCGGTTTATCATCTTGCAGTATAGGAAACCTCCCTAACCGGGGAATATCAACCTCCTTAATTGTACCAGTAGCGATTAAGTTATAATCCTCTTCGGCTACAGATTTTTGTTTCTTGTTCGTCTTCATGCGACCATTGAACCGCGATGTGAATTTGTTCAACATCTATGCACACACAAGATAGATGCAATTAGACCAACCCGCGCCATTTCTTATTTTTATTAGTCCACCACCATTTATATTCCAAATACTATAAAAATCCTTACCACAAACTATATCAATTCCAAAATCTATAATTCTACGAATACAAATTAACTCATTACCGATGCATTTTGAAAATCCTTTCAACATTCCACAACCCAATTTAATCACTTCAAGATTCCATAAAAATCACTAAAAAATCAATTCCATACATATAAATTAGCTCTTCTACATATGTAACACACAAAATGTACATAACTATAATTTTTGGCATAACCACGTGAATTGTAAAAACACATATTAATCTATATAACCCACAAATTAAGTGTTGTACATATTTGACAAAATTTCATTAAATCTTTTACAGTAGCCAAATTATTTTTATCACCTCCAAATTCATAAAATCTTTTTAACCATATTCACAGTGGACAAAATCTTTTACGTGAATTATTTTTATCACCTCCAAATTATTTTTATCACCTCCATATTATTTTACGTGAATTACAGTAGACAAAATTTCATAAAATTTCATAAAAACAATTAAAATTAATCACCTCCAAATTCAATAAAAAACAATACAAATTCAATTATTTTTAACCATATTCACATATGTACAAATCATCTCTTCTACATATATAACACACATAATCTACATAACTACCAATTTTTACAGTAGCCAAATTGTTTAAATCTATTCCACCCACAAATTACATTTTCTATAATTATTTTAAAACTTCTTTTAACCAAATTTACATAAGCTTCAAAACTGGTTTTCTTCACATACATATTATTCTCTAAAATCATAAAACACACATACCCAATTATATTTAATCAATTTCATATTCATATTTGTTCTTTAAAACCCATCTTAATATAAACTAATTTTAACAAATAAAACCCTAAATAATTTATACAACAATACGGATAAAAAAAAGGTGATTAAGAAAAAAGAAACATACCTCTTTTCTAACCGGGATTCATCAAGTATCTGGGTTTTTTTTCTATTCTCTTTTCCTGCTAGTTATTGTGATGTGTTTGTGGGCGGTAGAAACAAACAGGAGCTAAACAGGAGGTAGAAAAGAAAAGGAAAGAAGAAAAAAAAAGAAGAAGACGGAGAAGATTAGGGTAAACACCAAGTGAACACGTGTGATATACGTGGTGGTTTCTCTTTGTCCACACGTGCTCGATACGTGTGTTAATTTGGGTACAACACTATACGTACGCCTGACAAGGGGGCGTTCATTATACATTCGCCAGACGGGCGTTCAACGGGCGTTGATTATAAGTTCGCCCGTATGAAGCGTTTAATTCCCACCCCGCCTGAATGAGGCGTTGATATTCTTAACGCCTGAATGAGGCGTTGATATTCTTAACGCCTGAATGAGGCGTTGATTCACGTGTCCGCCACACCAGGCGTAGATTATATGTTCGTCCCTTCTCCGAGCGTTAACTATATGAACGCCCCACAACGAGCGTATTCTTTAACAACGCCCCACAACGAGCGTAAACTATATCAACGCCTCTTCGGGACGAAGATTATATGAACGCTCCACGTGCAAGCGTTCATTATACTTCCGCTCGACTAAAAATACTCCACTGCCTTAACGTCACACTCCAGACTACTCTCAAATTTGATCGTCTGTTTTGGTCTTTGATCTTTGGTTATGATCGTACCATTGTGGACGCTCTAAGTAATATATATGGATTTGTTTGCTCTACTATTTTTTCTTTTGTTCTACAGGATGAACAAAATACAAAAATGTTCCAGAGTTAGCAATCATCTGCAATAACATCGCCAAGATATGGTTAAGAATAAGATGGGTGTTGGGAGTAATGAGGGATGATATGGATGAGTTTCTCATTTCAAATTCTGACTAAATTGAGGCATATGCCACTTAATTGGGGCCTATGGATTTCTTCATCCACCCAATAGAGAATGATAAGGAATGTCCAAAGATTGTAAAATTACTAAATTAACCTTAAAAAAAACTTTAATTACTCTAACACAAATACAAATACAAAATCATAACTTAATTAACAAATACAAAAATTATTAGTCAAAACTCAACTTCCATCAAAATTAAAACTAAATCCTAATCTATCACAAACAACAATTATAATTTAATTTCCTTTTGGTTTACAAAAAAAAAAAAAAAAAGAACCCCAAAAATAGACAATTCAAGTGATTGAGTTAAATCACTTTAACCCTTTCCTTCTAAGAGATACTCTACAATGATTTACCTCTAAAACTTTGAAAGTCGCTCATCAAGGTATCTGAAAATCACCCAGAATCGGTTTATATACAAACCATAGTATTCCGATTGTGAAAAGAATCGGATTTTATTGTGAACCTACATATCCCGATTCTGGGTTGATGTGATGAACATCAACTATAATCGGATTACGTTAATACACAAATCAACCGATTCTTGATTCATGTTCGGATCATTTTGGACCATATGTAATCCGATTGTTTGGTTAAAAATCTTTGTATCCAATAATCGGATTGCATTATACTTCATATAAATCGATTCTAAAAAAGCTGCAACAAACTACTTCAAGAATCGGACTTTATAAATAAACTTAAAATCCGATTATGGAACAAATTTCATGAGTCCAAGTTTCCCAAAAAAAAAAACCACTTTCATTCATTAAGCTTGGTTCAAGTTTGCAAAATACAATATGAGAAAGCGACAAAATAAGCATCAGATAGATCAAGTTTTTAACATAAGGAAAATACTCATTCCAACAAATGGAGACCCTCGAATTGACCCAGCTCGATCAATTCCTCTCATCGCCTCATGTTGGCATCGTATTTTTTAATCCACTCCTTGGTGAGCTCGGAGACCTCATTTAACTTATCTACTGGTGGTAATGGACAATCATCACGTACTCTAAGACCGATATAATGTATGTTGTTATGGTTGAATAAAACAATTCTTAGATCCTTAAGCGATTCATCCCAAATGGTGTATTTTGGTGCGTATGTATAACGTGATCCCTTACCAAATAGATGAACAACGCAACTCCACGTTTCCGCCAAGAGATGACCACATAGAGGTATCTGCATCCAATGCTCTCGGGTAATTAGTTCATTCCCCTTTGTCTCTTGTACTCTAGCAACCATTTTTTCAAAAATCACTTCTTTGTCTTCTCTTGTTTTTCCTTCCTTCATCATCGATATGTAGAGTTCCTTGTCTTCTTGTAAGCGCAAGGCCATCATCTTTCTATAGTATTGACATTGGGTTAGGTTCTCATCGTCCTCCAAACTTATATGGCCTATTTGTTCCGTCGCAACGTGATAACCACAATTCCCATATGCATCCACATCGTCGGTGGATAACACATAGGGATTAATGATTTCAGGAAGTTTCGAGTAATACTCCTCGAATATGGTGTAACACGTTCGATGGGGTCTACCTCGTTCATCCCTAGGCGTATTTCCATCACCAAGAGTGGCCCTTAGAGTTACCATAGAACCCTTTTTTCTTGCTTCTCCCTTCCATGCACGTAAACTTGATACTCGTGTTGTACTTGCTTGACTCTGTTGAGAAGGAACTAATAGATTGTTTGGAGCTTGACTTTCTTGAGAAGGAGCGATTGGATCCTAATGTTGCGAAGGAGCGATTGGATCCTCATTTTGCGAAAGAGCACTTGTCCCGCTTTATCCCGTCTTTGGTCGACCCCTTTTCCTCTTAGCCGGTGCCTCTTCATTCTCAATGTGTGAAGGAACATTTGAAACATTTTTCTTCTCTTGTGCGCTACTTTCCCCGCTTTCTCCCTTCTTCGGTCGACCCCTTTTCTTTGGAACCTTAGAATCTTCATATTTAGCGTCTTGATTCTCATGTCGACAAAAGATTCTTTTATGACTCAATAACGGGTTTTTTCCGGTACTCATTGCAACCTTAAACTCTTTTCTTTCTTCCTTCCTATCCATGTTGGTAGGTGGTCTTCCCGTCGGCGGTAGCACCGTTGGTTCTCCGACCGGTACCATATGGGGGTTCGTGGCTAGTTTTAAGTCGTACATCAAAACTTTTCTTCCCAAGCCATTCTTTTGTGCGGAGTTCTTGATGATTTCTCTTCCAATATCCGTGTCCACAAAGGATTCGAGTCGTTCTTCGGTTGGGGGTGGTTTGAAAGTATGTTGCTTCCAAAATGGATCAATGATTTCAAAAGGAATCACTTGTTGGTACTTCGCGATCATGTGACGACACGGAAATCCGAAGGCCATCATCGTCATACACGAGCATTCAATTCTTCTTTTCCCCATCTCATTATCCACATAATATTTGTAATCCTTCATCATAGTAATGATTGCCCAATGAGACACCCTATAATTTAAATTTCTAATCAACCGATGGTGTTCCTTGTAGCTTCTGATAATTTTCATCATACTCTCTTCCATTTGAGCGGTTATCTTGGTGATATCGGCCTTGGTGTATTCATGGATGGCTTCTTGTAATGTAACCACGGTGTTTTGCCTTCCTCGGAGCAAGCTTTTCAAACGTCCATGAGATCCTTCCGCGATCAGGGACGGAGGGAAATGGGGACAAATGGGGTCCCCAGCCCCCACTTGATTTTGAAATCCCTTTGGTATAGGCTTACCATTTTTGTAATTTACGGATCTTGCGGGGGCAAATATGCTAAATAGAATTGAATTTTCATTTTTCATGGGATCAATACTATAAAACTCATATCAAATTAATAAAAATACATCAAATGTGTGACTTAAAAGTAAAAATCCATCTAAATTTCTATGTTTAATGTAATTAAAATATTTTGTGATTTCATTTTCAATTAGTAAAAACTAAAAAGTAAATAAAATTGTCAATAAAAAATCAAGCGGCCTTCGACCGCTTACTCGCTATTATGCACAAAAGTTACTATATGAGTTCGCCCCCATTTGAGAAAACGTGTGGCTCCATCACTATCCGCGATACTTGTCGCCTCATTCTTGTAATGCATGTGTTGGTAGGTGTAAGCATACACAAATTTTTCCTTGTATGGATCCAACAATTCCTTCAAGCAATAAACCACACATTTCTCGTAATCTTTCTTCCATAGCCCAATAAAACTCTCCAATTAGGATCCGAACTCGGCCACGGACATTGAGTGTACCATTAAATCCCAATGATGTTGAAAAGACTTCTTTAGTAACCCATTCGCTTCATACTCCGATTGCCTTTTCTTCTTGTCCACCTCTCTTTGTTCCGAAGTTATTTTTTGAAGACGCTCATCTTCGGCCTTTTCACGAGCGGTACCTTTTTGTGGATTTGGATTTTGGATATGACCCATACAATTATTTCTAATATTGCACTGTGTGTGCTATGTGCAATGAAAATGCTTAGCGTTTTGATCGTCTAACCATGAGATTGTTCCATAACCGCTCTACCATCCCATGGCCTCCTCCTAAAGGCTTCTCGCCGTGTAAATTTGCCTCAAAGTGGACAAGTTATCCTTATCATCCTCCTTAATCTTCCTAAGGATGTCACTTGGTCTACATGCTTTCATTAACCTCGCCTTTTCCAATTGATGTGGTTTCAACCCACAAACGTCCGCGAGTCCAAAAAAAGATTTCGGATCATCATGATTGTGACAACCATTCATCACTTTAGAGAACTTGTATACCCTACTACCATCGGGTTTCTCGGGTCTATTAACTATAATCTTAAACGGGCAACCATACTTCTTTGATTTAGTAATGTATTCCCTTGTCGTCTTTGAAAAAGCGGGGGTCTAACAACACCACCCAATATTTCGCTTAGCAATCTGTATGGACAAACTTGAATATACTTTTAAGAGAATCAACAAGACTCAATCAATTTAAAGTACATCAACGAGTTTATATCTCTCTCTTCATTTGGTTTCCTCAAACTGAAACTGCGAGTACTAATCAAATACAAGGAATAACTTGGATGGTACCAAAGACCAATATACAAGGATCAATCAATGACAATCTACAACCAAAGGTTGGATTACTCTAATTGATGATCTAACGCATAACCTGTATTATTTCAATTATAAAGATAAAACAATATAATGTGGAAATTGAAATAACACAGACACCAGAAATTTTGTTAACGAGGAAACCGAAAATGCAGAAAAACCCAGGGACCTAGTCCAGATTGAACACACACTGTATTAAGCCGCTACAGACACTAGCCTACTCCAATCTAACTTCGGACTGGACTGTAGTTGAACCACAATCAGTCTCCCACTGATCCAAGGTACAGTTATGCTCCTACGCCTCTGATCACAGCAGGATACTGCGCATTTGATTCCCTTAGCTGATCTCACCCATAACTAAGAGTTTCTACGACCCAAAATCCCAGGCTTTTACAATAAACAAATTTGTCTCACACAGACAAGTCTATAAAAGGTTCAATATGTCTCCCACAGATAAACCCTAAAGGTTTTGTTCCGTCTTTTCATAATAATCAAGGTGGAACCAATTGATAGTCCAGTCTTATATTCCCGAAGAACATCCTAGAGTTATCAATCACCTCACAACAATCTTAATCGTATGGTAGCGAAACAAGATGTTGAGGAATCACAAACAATGAGACGAAGATATTTATGACTACTTTTTATCTCTTGCCTATCGGAGATATCAATCTCAAGCCAATCAATATGATTTTACTCGTATGATGGAAGATGCAAGATCATATCATACAACTACGATAAAAGTAGTATCGGTCTGGCTTCACAATCCCAATGAAGTCTTGAAGTCGTTAACCTGGTTTTAGAAGAAGAAAACCAAAGGTTAAAGGAGGATCGACTCTAGTATGCAAACTAGTATCACATGTAAGGTGTGGGGATTAGTTTTGCACAATATTATATGTCTTCTTGATGAAGTCTTTCAAATCATGGTTTTGCCTTGGTCAGAAAGCAAACAATATCCACCGTTAGATGAAAACCTGATTTAGATTCAAGCTAATATTTATCAACCGTTAGATCGAAAAATTAGCTTGTTACACACACTTGACAATGCACACTTCTAGGTTTGTTAACCGTACCCAAACGTATGCACTTGTTGGTTCATTAAAGTTAACCAAAAGGTTAGCCATATGAGCATTTCATATAAACCATGTTCTTCTTCACCATAACTAGTTCAAATGACTTCAAATGAACTAGTTAGAGAGTTATTCAATTGCAAGGAAATCTTATGTACTACACAAGACATAATTGAAGCAAAAGATTATTTAATTCAATTGAATCAGTTCATGAACTTTTATAGCCACGGTTTGCTAACTGCATTCCTTAGTCTTTTTAAGTTTAGCTTCAGAATTCATCTTTAGATATATAACCTTCTTAAGTTCGCAGACTAGGTTCGCGGACTTAAGCAACCGGGCAGAGTTTACAAACTCCAGCAGAAAATCTTGGTAAAAGACCTCCGTGGACTGGGTTCGCGGACGCATCTAGTTCTTCAACTCCAGCAGAATTTCTCGGGATGAGAAGTTCGGAAGTTCGCAGACTGAGTTCGCGGTCTTGGCAAAGCCATTCTTCCAGTTTCTCTTGATCAACAAAGTTCGCAAACTTTGGTTCAAGGAATAGGACTTATACATAAATGTGTTTCCACAACAATGCTTATGTCCATCATTGGTTATGTAATCTAAACTCTCATTTCAATCATTGAAACATTCTTAGAGGATGTTATATAGTTGTTACACCATTTCTCGTCAAAGCAATTTTCAAAGTGATTGAAACATATCATGACTTTCGTCCTAGGTAAAGATAAACTTGATCGAAGCGAAAATCTTACCAACACATATTTCGAGATATAGATAGGCGAGGTATACTCGTCTCGAAATACCAAGTGTGTATAATCCAAGTCTATATATATAGCATACGACTTCTTGTCTCAAAGAGTAGGAGATAGATTAGATAGAATTTTGAGTGATAGATAAGTTCAAGTATTCACATACCTTTTTGTCGAGAAGTTCCACCGGTTCCTTGAGTAGTTCTTCTGATTGTACGATGAATCTCCATGAAGTCCTTGATCTCAACTACACTTTCTATCCTAGTCCGAGACTTGTCTATAATAGACTAGAAATCAAGACTTATAGTTTTGATAACTAACATTGACAAACATGCTTGAGATAGAAACGCATGCGAGTTCGACCGAGCAATGCTCTAACAACATCCCCCTTTGTCAATTTTAGTGACAAAACTATCAATACATATAGAATACAAAAAAGATAAAGAAACTTTGGTAGTTCCTATTCCACATGTATAATCTTCAACATTCGTCGAAATCTTCTTCATTTCCAAGTACTCCAATGATCCCAAAGATTGTAAGTTTAGCATCACCGTTGTTGAAGATCCATAACTATAATAATGAGAAAGCATAGGTCTCGATCATTGTTATACAGTGTCATAGTATTATTACACAGTGTCAAAGTCCAATTGTATCACAACTTCAACAATAATACTATGGTGATATGTATCACTCCCCCTTAGTCAATAATCCATCTCACATGGAAACCACTCCCCCTTACACAATGATCCGAAAACCATATGTATTTGTAGTGTGAACTACATATTAATTCTCCCCCTTTTTGTCAATAAAATTGGGAAAGGTACAAGAACGGGATCATAATGAAATTTTCGTAAGAGACATTTCATGACTAAAAGCAAAATACATACCATCTAATTTAGATGCAATCATATAGCTGAATCTAATATCATTCATCAAGGAGTTTAAAGATACAAGATAACCCCTCTAATATTCCACAGCCGCACTCCCCTAAATATATTACCATTAGGCACAAGTTCTAAAGAACTCTCCCCCAATTGATGGCATTTCCGGAAGAACAACAAGAGCGACCTTAATTTCAAAGGAAAAGAAGGATTTTTATTGGACACCAAAAACCATGAGAATGATTTCCTATATCCAAAAACTCAATCAAATTAATCACAAGTAAATCCATGATTAATTTAATCGGAATACACAATCAAATTAAACACAAAAAGTGATCAATTCAATTGATTGTGCTCGACATAAGAGAACTTACGGAGCTACGAATAAGTTAACCATAAGACAGTGATTAGCTTAACCGTTCATATACTCAACACAAGAAAACCTAATGGAGTATGAAAATACATAAGACACATTACGGAGCCTCACAGTAATACATAAAATATGGATTAGGGATGATCAATACTGCGGAATACACAAGGATTCATTCTATCTTCCCATCACTATTTTCATAACGATATTAATAGACATAATCCTTGAAAACAAAAGATTTTAACCTATCTTCCATCAAATAGATTGACAATATAGGCTTAACTTTTGTATTTGTCAAAAGTCCATTCATTCTTTTACCAGTACGTGAATACCGACCACGAAAAACTTTAATTTTGACAAAGTATGGGACAATCAAAGTTCACAGACGCAAACACACATATCTCATAACAAATTGCAATATCACAAAATCATAAAGATTAATACAGCAATAACATCTTTTTAATATTTTTAGAAAATAAACCCAAATCTTAAAAAAAGAAAAGATGAAAATAATAGCTATGAGTAGTCACAATCCAAACTCTAGTTATCCTTCTCAAAAATAAGAATAAATTCTCATAAGAAGTTTCCTAGGAATCAAAACAAACTCGTAATGCACATACAAGATGATTTGTCCTTACAGGGTAGAATCAAACTTTTTCGCATGGATTTACACCAATAATAGCTACCAAAGGCGTATAAAAATGTTTTCTTAACAAAGAAGAACATACAAATCCATTAACGACCATGCACCATAGTTCACATAAAATGATTGTCAACATTAAAGAATCCCATAGTAATGCGTACTACTGCCCATTCTTAAACTTCCTTCTTTGTGATTCACCAACAATATTCTTGTAAAATCTACAAATGATCTTATAAGAGTACTACTCCATGAATCCAAGTTCCCAAGTCCAAGAGAAGTGGAACAAGTGCGACGAAACGGAGCAAAACACTCAAAAACAAGAGACAGTGCAAATACCAATCTTAACTCACCAAAATTCAAGGTTCCTCATCTCCATTTTGAATAAAATTCAAAGAGTAAGAGAGTGAAAAAAGAATGAGGTAAATCCGAGTTCGGAAGAAGAAGTTACGGCCAAAAAAAGTTTACCGAATATCGACGTCAAGTATGCATACGGGTTTGCAAACGAATTTTCGTATCCTAGAGCAATATGCAGACGGGGTTTGCGAACAGAAACCCCTGGATTTTGGTCTTAAATGATGTTATGCATACTTGGTATGTGTACCATGAAGTCCAAACATCCCGAACTAATATTTTCAAACATAAACATTTAAGAACCTTAAACACAGATCAAGTTAGGTAGAAATGAACGATAATCAAGGTACATGGATCAGCATAAGTACTCAATCAAGTAATAAAAACATAAAACTTTCTCAAGTTTATAGACATACCTTTTTAGAAAAGTCCAATTGAATTTTACAGCCTTACCAAATATAATCTGTGCGTCCCAGTTGTTGTGCTTCCCTCACCGTATACATAGCAGGGCATTTCTTGGTAAGGATGCACTTTCAACACAAACAAGTTGTGTTGAGGTGAACAATGTCTTGCTCACCATGGCACCAAGAAAGAGTTTCTTTCCAACAACTCTTAAATCTTGTAGTGTTAAGAAACACCCAAGGAACTGTTTTTATAATTCTATCAAAGAACTTCAAGAGAACACAAAAAGATTGTGTTTCTGATTTCTTGTTTTCCAACTTATAAATAACAGTTTCTGCAGATAGTTTTTAGTACTGCGAAAGGAAACTATTTTGATGAAAAGAGACGTCCTAGATTCTTCATAAAAGAATACAATACTACTATCTAGATAGGAAGTATCAGGAATTGAGCAACGAATCAATTCATGCTTTGAGGTGATACACTCAGATGACTGAGATTTAAACTCCTCTTGTAATTCGTTTAGTTTATCACAACTAATTGGATTACGCAGAGGAGAAGCATTGCTCTCACTGATTAGTAAATCAATATCAACCTCAACATGAATATTATTCATCATAACTTGATTTAGCCTGTCAAGAGATTCTCACTCTTTCTGGAGGTATAACTCAACATCAAGAGATAAGCTCTCAAGCTTCTTTTCAAGCCCTGAAAATACTTCAAGGGATTTTAAACCTGGTGGATGTTTAGATAGAATTTCTTCTACAGATTTTATCAAATCAGTCATGGAAGAGAATTCTGAAATCCCTGGATCTGGTGGTGCATTTATTGAGATAGCACTATTGTCCATAGAGTCAGATAGATACAAACACAGACTTGTAAGGTCTTGAACGTGTTTTCCTGCTCTGATACCAATTGAAAAGGCGGAGGTCTAACAACACCACCCAATATTTCGCTTAGCAATCTATATGGACAAACTCGAATATACTTTTAAGAGAATCAACTAGACTCATTCAATTAAAAGTACATCAACGAGTTTATATGTCTCTCTTGATTTGATTTCCTCAAACTAAAACTGCGAATACTAATCAAATACAAGGAATAACTTGGATGGTACCAAAGACCAATATCCAAGGATCAATCAATGACAATCAACAACCAAAGGTCGGAATTCCAATTGATTGATTCAAACGCACAACCTGTATTATTTCAATTATAAAGATAAAACAATATAATGCGGAAATTGAAATAACACGGACACAAGAAATTTTGTTAACGAGGAAACCGAAAAGGCAGCAAAACCCCGGAACCTAGTCCATATTGAACACACACTGTATTAAGCCGCTACAGACACTAGCCTACTCCAAGCTAACTTCGGACTGGACTGTAGTTCAAACCTAATCAATATCCCACTGATCCAAGGTACAATTATGCTCCTACGCCTCTGATCCCAGCAGGATATTGCGCACTTGATTCCCTTTGCTGATCTCACCCAAAACTAAGAGTTGCTACGACCCAAAATCGCAGGCTTTGACAATAAACAAATCTGTCTGACACAGACACGTATATCAAAGGATCAATCTGTCTCCCGCAGATAAGCCCTAAAGGTTTTGTTCCGTCTTTTGATAATAATCAAAGTTATCAGGAACAAATTGATAATCCATTCTTATATTCCCGAAGAACAACCTACATTTATCAATCACCTCACAACAATCTTAATCGTATGGGATCGAAACAAGATGTTGCGGAATCACAAACAATGAGACGAAGATGTTTGTGACTACTTTTTATATCTTGCCTATCGGAGATATAAATATCAAGCCAATCAATATCATTGTACTTGTACGATAGAAGATGCAAGATCAGATCACACAACTACGATAAAAGTAGTATCGGTCTGGCTTCACAATCCCAATGAAGTCTTTAAGTCGATAACCTGATTTTAGTAGAAGAAAACCAAAGGTTAAAGGAGAATCGACTCTAGATACAAACTAGTATCACACGTAAGGTGTGGGGATTAGTTTTGCACAATATTAGATGTCTCATTTATATAGTCTTTCAAATCAGGGTTTTGCCTTGGTCACAAAGCAAACAATATCCACCGTTAGATGAAAACCTGATTTAGATTCAAGCTAATATTTCTCAACCGTTAGATCGAAAACTTATCTTGTTACACACACTTGACAAAGCACGCTTCTAGGTTTGTTAACCGTACCGAAACGTATGCACTTGTTGGTTCAACAATAGTTAACCAAAAGGTTAGCCATATGAGCATTTCATATCAACCATGTTCTTCTTCACCATGACTAGTTCAAATGACTTCAAATGAACTAGTTAGAGAGTTGTTCAATTGCAAAGAAATCTTATGTACTACACAAGAAAAAATTGAAGCAAAGATGATTTGATTCACTTGAATCGGTTCATGAACTTTTATAGCCACGGTTTGGAAACTGCATTCCTTAGTCTTTTTAAGTTTAAGTTCACAAATCATCTTCAGATATATAAGCTTCTCAAGTTCGCAGACTAGGTTCGCGGACTTAAGCAACCGGGAAGATTTTACAAACTCCAGCAGAAATTCTCGGGTATGAGAACTTCGTCGGTTCACGGACTGGGTTCGCGAACGCAACTATTTCGTCAACTCCAACAGAATTTCTCGGGATGAGAAATTCGGCATTTCGTGAACTGTGTTCGCGGACTTGGAAAAGCCATTCTTCCGTTTTCTCTTGATCAACAAAGTTCACAAACTTTGGTTCAAGGAATATGACTTATACATAAACGTGTTTCCACAACAATGCTTATGTCCACCATTGTTTATGTAATCTAAACTCTCATTTCAATCATTGAAACATTCTTAGAGGACGTTATATAGTTGTTACACCATTTCTCGTCAAAGCAATTTTCAAAGTGATTGAAACATATAATGACTTTCGTCACTAGGTAAAGATAAAATTGGTCGAAGTGAAAATCTTACCAACATATATTTAGAGATATAGATAGGCGAGGTATACTTGGCTCAAAATACCAAGTGTGTATAATCCAAGTCTATATATATATAGCATACAACTTCTTATCTCAAAGAGTAGGAGAAAGAGTAGATAGACTTTCGAGTGATAGATAAGTTCAAGTCTTCACATACCTTTTTGTCGAGAAATTCCACCGGTTCCTTGAGTAGTTCTTCTGCTTGTACGATGAATCACCATGAAGTCCTTGAGCTGAACTACACTTTTTATCCTAGTCCGAGACTTGGCTATAATAAACTAGAAATCAAGACTTATAGTTTTGATCACTAACATTGACAAACATGCTTGAGATAGCAACGCATGCGAGTTCGACCGAGCAATGCTCTAACAGTCTTCTTCACGTACAATCTTTCCTTTGCCCAGTGACTTTCTCGCTTTCCACCTCTCTCACAAACAATTTCCAAACGGTGTTGACTTGAATGACGGCCTAAAACTAATGCGCATTTGATATCTATTCCCTTGTCTATAAACCATTGCTTTGCATCGTTTCTATCTTCCCATTCCAAATCGGTGAAATAGTGGGCAGAGGTATCAAGACCCAGCAGAGATACGACTTCGGGTTGATCTTCTTTAAACGCCACAACAATCTACAACAAATATCAACAAGTTGATGATTCAAAATCGGTTTATATGTTACAGTCAATTAAACCGATTCCCAACAAACGGTTTATATGTGCAACTATAAACACCGATTAGGAATTGTCGAAAAAATTTTAAAGTCCAGAAATCAGTTCACTTCTAGTGCCATATAACCCGATTATTGTTCACATTTCTGCTGGAACTTTAAAATCGGATTACATATACACTAAAATAAACCGATTGTCAACTTTGTGTTTTCTACGTGATTATTTAAGTGAAGGAATCGGGTTATTAACATCACCAACAAAAACCGATTCTGGTCACGTACCAATCGCGACAAAAAATTTACTACAATCGAGTTATATGGTGATGAACAAACCCCGATTCATGTACCCAATTTGGGGATTTTACCCAGAATCGGTTTATGTCATGCTATCGAATAAACCTATTATGGGTTAAAGTTTTGAAATTTTTTCCCTTTTTGGGCGATTGGGACATGCAAATACTTGTTTGTAGATCGTTACAACTCATAATTGTTTATTAGAAGCATTATCATCTTCTTCCTCCCGACGAAATTGTTCTTGTGCTTGAATAATATCCTCAAGCATTCTTTGGTTCACTTTATCTTCTTCATTCAACAAATTATCCAATTCGGTAGGATCGAAATCATGATAATCTGATGCACCCCCTTCTTCATCACTACTAGAGTCTTCATCATCAGTATATTCTTTCATTTTTGCTAAGAAAATCAAAAACCCTAGTTTTTCCTTTTTTCCCTCTACTTCTTTCCCTCCAAACCTTAAAAAAGAAAAATGAATTTCTACTCTAATCCAAACATTATAATCCCACGAAAACACTTATTAATTTAGCAAAATTAATTTAATTAATCATCACTAATCTAATAAGGGCATATTAGGTATTAACAAAAATTATGGATATGGGATTTCTTCACATTACTTCCTAATGACACTATTTTATCACGTAGTTATAGGCCCCAATTAAGTGGCATAGGCCCCAATTTAGGGAGGTTTCAAATGCACTAAACTTAGTAATTAGCTATGGTTCACTGCTGAGCTTTATTTAGCTATCATTAATTCAATGCCTAGCTATGTATCGTTGTCCTTGTGACGTCGTTGTTATTGTGTCTATCAGTTAATGTCATCTCCCACCTTTAATAATCAGTAAATGTTACTTTCTTTCATTTTCAATCCGGATACAGACTCAGTAAGACATTTTAGCCAAATTTATAACGCTGTATTTGAAAATCAAATGGCATTCTTTCGATGACCATATCCAAGTCAAGACCGTGGTAAATTTTCGTGCTCCAGTGGGGGGTCTCCCCCTGGGGACTGATTAATCAGATCAATATACAGGCAACCGTACCAAACAGGATTGGGTACGGTATCGAACACGACCACGACCCATATAATGGTGGTACTGGTCCATATGGCAGTGTTCACATGCTGAAAAAACTAATGAATGAAAATACAATGAAAACAGAAGAAGATGGGTCATAACATAAAAACTTAGCATTTTCATTGATTGAAAGTAGGAGGCTGAAATTAACATAAGTTAAATAATCATGATTTCATCTGATTACATGATGATATGCTAAACTCAACAGCAACTGCTACTTCTACACTACTAAAAGCAATAACAACAACATCACAAAAACAACAGTAGGGGATGCTAAAGCTAACAAAGCTCGATCGCCATAAGTGTTGCCATAAAACACCCTTGAGACTTCTACTACTTCATCACCCAGACATCCATCTTATTCTTCATTCTTCGAATCCTACATGCTGGCATATCCTCCAATGGGATAATTTACTTAACCCTGCAGCAACGCATGATAAGTAGAAAAAGATTAGCAAAGCTAAGTTCCGGCGACTTTATTATTGGTATGCTAAAAGGGACTGAAACAAATAAAAATGCAAAAACAAAACTTACTTGGCGCAATCAGTGGCAGGGCTGATTTGGTAAGGGATGTTAACTCCACATTGTTTGGGGAGTGCAGCAGCCTTAGCCATATTAATACCAGACATAGACTTGGCCGCACCCTTCAAGCAATTGCAAGCAGCTTGACGGTCAGGAGTGCTTTTAGCCATGGCAAGAAGACCCTTGACTCCTGGGCAACAACCAGGTGACATAGGATTACCCAATAAGAAGCCAAGACATGGTGTCATCTTGCTAGCTACCTGGCCACATGTTAGTGCACCTTCAGCTGCATATGGTGCAGACACAACCATGAAAGCAAGAAGAACACATACCAACTTGAACACTGCTGCCATTTTCTTAGTTTTCACTCTGTAAATCTCAAAGCAAAGTAAGCCTATAACAATGGAGGAGTGTTACTAAAGGAGATGGATAGAAAGAAAGCTGATGAGTTTGTGTTTTGGTACAAGGCATAGAGGGGGTTTATATAGAGACTGAATGCCTTGTCACTTTGTTCTAGATATGGGTATTGGTTAGTGGGTGGCCTTTCAATTATTGCTTTCTGATGACGTTTTCTCAGTGTTTGTACCTCTCCACTTGGACTTGCATCAAAATTCAAAATTTTAAAGATTTTCTTTTGTAGATTTTAATTTCAAAAATATCACTACCTAATTGTCACCTAATTCCTTGAATACTGGTAGTAAATATTTAATTGCCCACTGTTAATTTGGAACCTGCACAATCTCCAAACCAGACTTTTGTTCTTCTCATGTATGGCATTGTTCATTGCTAACCTTGGAATTTCGATGGTAACCTGATATAGTAATCGGTAAAAAATCACAACAGAAAAATCAAAATAGATGATAGTTTTAATATTTTTCCAATAATTTCACTGATTTGTCCTTGCTTTGTAATCACACAGTATCATTAATTGTTGTTGTATTCAGTATTCCACTTTTTAAATCTATTCTAATATTTATTGTGTTGAGAATTTGGTAGTATATCCTAAATAAATTATCATGGAATTGATAACTTTCACTAGAATCTAGAAACTAAAATCTAGATCATTTAAATCATTAAGAAAGAATAAATATGGATAAAATTGTAAAAATTTTACTTTCTCTAATATTTCTTAATCTCCCTAAAAAA
This sequence comes from Papaver somniferum, assembly GCF_003573695.1. Classification (NCBI taxonomy): domain Eukaryota; kingdom Viridiplantae; phylum Streptophyta; class Magnoliopsida; order Ranunculales; family Papaveraceae; genus Papaver; species Papaver somniferum. Next base: position 161,478,972 of record NC_039360.1, on the reverse strand, counting down.
ACTCTACAACGTAAGTAAATCGGAACGGAGGGAGTATAATTTACGAGACATCGGCGGTCTAGATCAGACAACTCGTTCTATATCCAAGTTTTTCTCTTGATGGTTGAAATCGGAGGCCACAAACACAACATACTCTTTTTCTTTGTACTACCGACCAGCAGATTTAAGGCTTTGTATTTTCTGGACACGTGGTGAAGGGAAAGGTTGTTAGATACAGGTGGGACCTACCTGAGAAGAGAGCAGACCCATAGTCCCATGTGACAAGTGATGGCTCAACCCGATCGAATCTCCACGTACAGCCCACAGTAGTAGACACTAGTGTCTACGCCTCTGGGGTAAATAAGCCAAGGCAAAAGTGATTCACCCACGGTGAAATCTCTATGACTGAAACTTGCATGCAACCGGCTTGTATACTCTTGTGGAATGATGCTAAGCTTAAACGGTGGATTTTATGATGAATGTCTAATCTAAGAAGTGGAGTGATGCCAATCTTAAACGGTAGATTTTATGATGAATGTCTAATCTAAGAATCCAGAAATCAACCTATCCCAACAATAAGAGTAAAACTTGCAAGTTTTATAACCTCTTTCTCCTCAAAATGATCATTACGGATTTTATGAAACTGTGGAAGAGTTGATGGTACCTGGAACAGCTCAGTGGAACACTCAACTAATTAGTTTCTTACTTGAAGCTGACACAACTCTTAAAATCCAAGCTCTATATATAGACAACAACAAAGAAGACATCATGATTTGGATGCCTGTAAAGGATGGAGTTTTCTCTGTAAAAAGCACTTACAAAATGTTGTCTTATAATGATAGTGATGTCCAGGTAGAAGGCAGAACAATAGAGAGGAAAGTATGGAAGACACTCTGGAAATGCAAAGCTGCACAAAGGATTAAACTCTTTGCATGGAAATGCATAAGAGGCCTTCATTCCTCTAAATACAAAAGAGCGGTTTACAACAACAGCCTTGAAGTTAACTGTGATATTTTTGGCTACAGTGAAGAAACAATTGAACATATCCTTCTTGAATGCAGGCATGCCAGGACAGTCTGGAGAGGTATAAATATCAAAATAGTTCTGTATCAGAATGGGTAACAAGTTGGTTTTCTCAGTATATTCAAACTAAGGATGATAAATGGCATTATACTCTGATGATTGGAGCATGGATATTATGGAAGGATCGTTGTGATGTGGTTTTTCAGGGAGTTACTCTTAACCCTTTTTCTTCAATATGTAAAATCCATTACCATCTTGCTTCTCATATGCATGAATCTTATACTGTTGTTTCTGATAACTCTAATATATCAGATGGAAACCTCCTTTAGAAAGCATATTGAAATACAATACAGATGGCTCGTTTGACTCAGATTCTAATCAACTTGGCACTGGCATTGTGCTGCGTAATTCTACAGGTAGATGCATTGGCACCAAAGGAACCTATGGAAATGGAGCACTAAGTCCAGAGGCTCTGGAGTGTATGTCTATTCGTGAAGCGTTATTATGGGCGAAAAGCTTGAATCATATGAAGATCCAGATAGAGGCAGACGCAAAGCTCGTAATACAATCCATCAATGGTCATTCACTACTCATCTAGTGGGAGAAATGGAATATAATAAAGGAGATAAAACACTTAAGCTCCTCTTTTGCTTTATGTACTTTTGATTATGTAACTCGAGATGACAACCAAGTAGCAAATGCTATTGCTAGGTCGGCTAGAGAAACTAGAAACTCAACTGAACTTTTCAGTGACTTTGATTCTACGATTTGTAATCTCATATCTGGAGACCAAAACGCAACTCATTAATAAAGTTATTTTCTTATCAAAAAAAAAAAAATCCAAGATCTATGAGCATGGTTACTGATATGGCGATACTGATACGGAGATTCGTCAATTTCCAAAAATAAGGATATGGGATACGTAGTGACACGTTTATTTTACTAAAAAAATTTAATTTAATAACAATTTATTTTAGAAAAAAAAATCACATAATATGAAAAAGTCATAAATACTTTTCAGAATATTGAAAAAAATTGATAAAACCTATATAACATGCCGCTCACTCATCCCTCATCAATATTGTCTTCATCAAAGAGCACCGCTTCTAGTTCTGTCTTGTTAAGTGAAAGATTTGCAACTTTGAATTCTCTCATACCATGTAGTGGATCAAATTCATCTCCACTGATATCCCACATTCTAATTTCTTCTTTCGTATAATTTTACTTTTTCTTGAAAGGAGATGAAGATTACTATGAAATTTTTTTGAAAGCTTCCCCAAGTATCCCTAAGTATCTTACACTGCTAAGACGTCTGATACGAATACATCACCAATTTTGACATATCCGTGCTTCATATTCCAAGGTGTTTTATATCCCGCCCACTTTCCTCAAGTTTTCTCCGTCCAAGGCTGGGTCTTATAAAGCTTTCCAAGCTCTTCCCAGCTGAAAAAAAACCGTAGTCTAAAGCCCCTCCTCCCTCTCCCCTTCCCTGGTATGTGGGAATTTCAGCGGGAAGACTCTCGAGACAGGTTAACCGTTCTCTTTAAGGTGATAACGGATAATGATTGGCCATTGTATTCTTAAAATCCTTGAAACCTAGTGTGGCCAAGAGAAATTTTAGCATAAAAATCGAAATAGCTTATATGAACTAGATAATCATTATCCGTTTTTGGTGAAATTTAGTTGGACCAACAGAAAAATAAGTGGGGTCTCTTTAATTGGTGGACACAACAAATTAAAAACCGGACAACCATTATACGTTCTTCTCTTAAAACCAGGAACAATTCCCAAACCCATGTGTAAAGGCATATGGGAAAGAGCTGGAAAGCTCCATAAGATCCGGTCTAAGCATTGCCACTTCATTATCGGTTATTGGTCCATGAAAATGAAAAAGATAAACTAGATCCATATTTAAGCTATGGTTTAAAGTAGTGGAAGCTCCTTTGGTATAGAAAGCTTATCACTTTGGCGATAGCAACATTAAACCATCATTCATAATGCACTTATCTCTGCCGTGAAATTTTACATTACAGTTCGACCCCGTCACTGATATACAATTCAAAAATGATGGGTGTACCGCACCTATGTACCGCAGTGGACACAGCGAGATTGTGTGAGAGAGAAAAAAGGTATTGGCCTCCACCATTAATCCCACCCCTGCAAATCTTTCCAGGGCTTTCCTAAGAGCCATTAGATCATTTTAATGTGCAGATCACGGTACAAAGTTGCCGTACGTGTATCATTACTCCTCGTATCTACAAGACGTTAAACTTAAATAAAACCAAAATCCTTGATTACTGAATACAGTAGGTCCAAATGATCCTACTTGCACTCCCGGCTCCGGCCCTGTTCAACTACCACCTACAAATAATGTTATTGGTTCCAGATCAAAGTCTGGTTTCATATCATTATCCATCTCATTCCTAGGTAATTTTGGGTGCATGAATTGACAATTTTTGGTACAGTTTTGATTTTCAGAAACTCGCATATATATGCTACTCACCTACCCGTTTCTTACACCAAAAAAATACACCCCTTTATGTCATACATAGATCACAGCCGTATATGGGAAATGGTGGGTCTGGGAGAGCTTTCGGAAGACTAATAGGCAGGGTATTTTTTTGGTGTACGGATCCGGTAGATTTTTAGCATTTTCGGCATACAACAAATTAACGTGGCCAGTGGTCAGACATGCACAAACAAAGCTTAACATGATGAGATTTGCATAACAGTAGTTGGGGTAAAATACTTTGGTAACTTACTTGAGGTTAAAATTTGGAGATAGATACATCCAAGTCTGATATGACATGTCTAAAAATTTGAGATCTGACTGACAAGCCTTGGAAACTGACGGACATGAGCGTGGGAGACGAGGCCCTGCGTGAACTAGGGAACCGTACCAAATGGGAGAGATTGGTTTGTGTAGTCATTCAGAGATGGACGCCACAAATCAAGGACTGTCGTGCCTCAGCTCAATAATGGAGGAGGGAGTAGCTATCTCTGGACATCATCAGATGAAATAATGGCTACCTCTGCAAAGTAAATATTGGAAGAAGCAATACCAGATGAAATGTACTTGATGATAGGATAACCCGTTTCCCCCACAGCCACAAGTTGTGGTCCTGTAACCCACCACACGACTACTGTCGGTATGGCTTTAGTTATTTGGTGCAACCAGATATCTGTATTTCTTGGGTGCAGTAACCATGGCCCCTAGGAATAGCAGAAAGTTATACCGGCATTGTATCGCAATTCTGATGGTCTTTTCGGATGAATGTTAATGTCTTTCGGTTTTGGATTAGTAAAACAAAGACTCATCGGAAACATGGTATGTAACGTGCATAGTTACTTATTTTCTTCTTGTGTTTTTGTTAGGAGGGGGTTCGAAACCAAAATTATAAAATAATTCCTTCACACAATTAACCTGGCTAAATTGGGGCCTAGACTACTTAGTTGGGGTCTACAGGTTTTTCCTTCTCACACCTCAAATTACTCTAAGCACCCAAATCTTATAAAAAATACTAATTTATTCCCACATTAATTTCTAAAACTCACTCATATAAATTCTAATCTTTCTATTTTCAGTAAATCCAAAATCAAAAAAACTTAAACCTAAAAAATCTTTCCATTTCTATCATAAACTTTCCAAGTTTTCAAAATCCTAATCAATTTTTTTCATCCTCTACTCCGACGATCTTCGATCCAACCAAGAAAAAGGTAAATCTTCATCAACTCATCTTCTTATTTTATTGATTTACATCTTTAAATCATCGTTTTTGACAAATCAAAACTCTGATTACACCCAGAATCGGTTTTTATTGACCTATCGAATAAACCGATTCTTGATTTTTTTTCGACCATGAAAAGCATGCATAGTAATCGGTTTACATTAGGATTAACATTATCCGATTCTGGCTTAGAAATGAAATATGAAAATACATCGCCAGAATCGGTTTATATATGTAATATGTATAATCCGATTAATATAGTCTTTTCATCTTTCTTTCAGAATCAAATTTTATACATGTACCACATAAACCGATTTTAGTGGTCTCTTCAGAATCGGGTTACATATATTTCTTTACGTACCGATTTTTAACTTGATTTTTGTTTATTTTTTGTGTAGATTGGACTTCGGACACCTACCATTCAATCGCGATTTAACCGTGGAGGATATCTTGAGGCAACCACAAAGAGTGCCGGTGAGGAACCTATACAAGTTTGCATTCGGAGCTGAAACCCGGCTCGGACAAGCCCTGGCATTGATTGATAAGCTTTCACTTCAAGAGCTTATTGAGGTCGTCACCTTCGCCAGGATGAGGAGAAACATGATTTCATCTGGGAGGGAGGTTCATGCAGAAATGCAAGATATGTGGGAACTAATGGCTGAAGCACAAGCTGCTGCTCCTGATGGTGGTGATGCTGATGATGCTGGTGCTCCTGCTGATGGTGGTGATGTTGGTGCCGGTGCCCTTGCTGATGGTGGTGCTGCTGGTGCTGGTGGTGATGCTGGTGCCGGTGCTCCTGTTGTTTAAGTTTTAAATATTAAAAGTTTAAGTTTACAAGACTTGTGGTTATTTTAAGTTCTTAACACTCTTTTAAGGTTTTTATTTTGGATGATATCTATGTTGAACTTGATGAACTTGAAGCTTTAATTCTAATTATGTGTTGCTCTATAATTCGAGCTTGACATGTCAAGAGTCGGTTTACTCGATATGTCATTATAAACCGATTATGCAAGCCAATCTTTCTGGATGTTATAGAATCGGATCACATATGGAAATATATAAACCGATTCATGTCGGTGAAAATTCAAAATTTAAAATGACTCTAATCGGTTTACATTGGTCTCAAGAAAGACCGATTCCTTGTGGCATATAAACACAATCGGATTTTATAGTCCTTCTAAAAGACCGATTATTTCAAATTATTACACATTTTTCAAAAAAAAATACTCGTTTGGGACTTTCTCTATAAATAGAGACCTCACCCTTGGACCCCATTTGCCCCAAAATTGATCATTTTATCCCCCCTCACTCCATACACTCCACAACTACTCATTTCATACATATACATACAATAAATGGCATCATTCGACTCCGCGGAAGATTTGGCAATCACGAAAGCATGGTATGCGGAAAATCGGCTTAGACGTCAATCCTCCGAAAGACAGGATACAACAACCTTTTGGGTTAAAGTACACAACAAATTTATCCAAGAATTTGGAAATCCTAACGCAAGAAGTGTTCAAGCCATCCATGAAAGACACCTAGTCATCGAAAATGCGATACTTGCTTTTTTAGCTCTCCAACCTCCGATTTTTAACGCTCGCCCCTTCACCTTGTCCATTGCACAATTTGTAAGTAATTTTGTGGTTTTTTTTTTACATACCCGATGTTGTGTTATCTTCCAACGAAACACCACTAACAAATGTAAGCTTGTTTTTGTGTTTTTGTAGCACGAAGTCGTGAAAGTGCGCTACTTGGAAGTAAAGGGCGAAGCATTCGCATTCGATGCAAGCTACCACTTCTTGGAGGATAACCCGATTTACTTGGATGCGGTATCGTGTTTGTCGGAGGAAGATTGATGGCTTTAGAAGTTTTTGTAAAGGTTTTGTGGGTAGACCTCTATGTAAACCCTCACGAGACTATAACTCGTCCACTAGGGTCGCCTAGGGGTTTAAAGGCTTGATGCATGTACTAAATGCATCCTACAATAATAATGCGATGAATGAAAATTGGTAATGAACGGAAACAATCGGTGTATATACGTCATAAGAAAAATCCGATTTTCATAATCGGATTATAAAACATGTCAAAGTTAACCGATTATGGATGTCCTCTGGTAATTCTAAATACCAATCCAGAATCGGTTTACAAGTGAATGAACATAAACCGATTCTGTGTAACTTTTAAGAAAAAATATCAAAATGCTGATGTTTTGATGAACTCTAACATTAGTTAATCTCACATCCAAAGCAAAATTAATCTCTAATATGATTAATTAGTGCTAATTAATCAGGGATAAAATAAGTAATTTAGTAATTATTTTGATAAGGAATGGTGTGAAGTGATTTCTAGTAACTTTTTTTGTCATTTAGGTATAGGCACCAATTAAGTGGTATAAGCCCCAATTTAGCCAAGAAAATTAATTCCAAATATCATAAATTGATTAATAAACCAAATTTTGAAATGCGATTTAGACGCCAAAAGTTTTAAAAAAAATATACTTTGCTTTTAACTTGGAAATAGTTTTGCTTTTGGATGTCGTGTAAACTCTAAAGATGATAAGAATACACAACACCGGGAACCCGCAAAGTTTAGGTGCAGCTTCCACTTCCAGCACTGAGAATTTTCAAAACATCACACTGAAAGTTTAGGTGCAACTTCAAGAACCAAGCTGAGACACAGTTATATGCATGTTCCGTGGAATATTGTTATACTCACTCAGATTTCTCCAAAACATCAGTGTTAATTTGAATAGTTTTACACTTCGATTTTGCTAAAACGCTGAAGTTTTGTGAACTTTTACACCCACTGGAATTATCTAATTTGGTGAATTCTCGGTGATATAATAGCACATCTAACAATTGTGTTCAAAGTGATCGTTATTAGCGCAATTTCTATGACAATGTTTAAATATAAATTTTTGTTGAGCCAGGTGATGGTCAAATGGGATCTGCACTATGGGAAAGAAGTTGACGGTTGACCGTTAAGCGTTATGGCGAAGTGCTGCCGCTGGCGCACGTCGTACAAACGCTGGCACTCGTGGTACAACCGTTGGCGCTCTTGGTACATCTGCGAGCGTGCATAGCAGAGCCGCTGGCGTTTGAATGAAGATAGCCAACGACTACTTTTAAACGATTACCGGAACGACTAGTTTCTACCTCCATAAATACGGCTCGAGTTTGATCTCACAAATTTTCAATAATCTTTCATCCGATCAATATTTTCTTAATTTCAATTTCTTTCGATTTTCAACCATGAATTCTAATTTTGGTTCTTCTGAGGGAGATATGAAGATGGATGAAATGTTGTATGAAGAAGAGGAAGAAATGTGTATGGAGTTTTTGCGTCAAATGGATGAAGATGCAATTCAAGATAGAAGAAGGAGAAATTTTATGTCCCAATTATAAATCGGGATCATACAAAGCCTTTAGAGCCATATGAAGTTGCGACTAGAAGATGGACGTGGCGAGGTCGACATTTTTACCACGAAAAGATGATGCATGATTATTTTTATCTACGATTCCGCACGGGCCGCAACTTGACGCAATGGATTATGGCCGAGCTTTGTCCCGAACAAAAGATCACTGCGGCCCTCCGTATACTATGTTACGCGGTACCAACGGATTCCATGGATGAATACATCCGTATTGAGAAAACAACCACCTTTAGGTATCTCAAATTGTTTTGCAAAACAATAGTCGATTATTTTAGTCCAACCTTTTTAAGAAATCCTACCCAAGAAGATGTTAAAAGAATAACTGCAGAAAACACCGAGAGGGGATTTCCAGTAAAGCTAGGTAGCCTTGACTGCATGCACTGGACGTGGCATGCGTGTCCGGTTGAATGGGAAGGCCAATATAAGGGTCATTATCTAAAACCAACTGTAATTTTGGAAACTTCAGCTACTTATGATTGTTGGTTTTGGCATGCCTTTTTTGGACTCCCGCGTTCAAATAACGATCTCAACGTTTTATATAAATCACCATTGTTTAAAGATCTTAAGAATACGATCGCGCCGCACTGTAATTTCACCATCAACGGTCATCACTACAATCAGGGTTATTATCTAGCAGACGGTGTCTATCCAGAATGGTCAACTATGATTCAAGCTTATAGTCAGGTAGATTTTCGACCGACGACTTCGAATGATATGAAGTACTTTAACACCAATGAAATGCGGAAAGGATGTTGAACGCGCTTTTGGCATACTGAAAAGGAAGTTTTCCGTCATAGATGGGCCGACACGCTTTTTTAATCTTCAAGAAATGAGCGTAATTATGCAAACTTGTATCATTCTGCATAACGAGGTCATTAAAGAAACCAGACGTGACCCAATATGGACTATCTAGTTTTCCAGATGAATATTTGAGGCCGAATCTTGTGGTGGAGCATGGGCGTCCGACAAAAGAATATATACTTGCCATTGACAAACTCCAAAAACGGGAAATCTATGGAGAACTGAGACAAAATCTAACTAATAACTATTGGACTTTAAAAGGATCAAGAGACGATGTGCAGTGGCGAGGGAGAGGCAGATATATGTTATTTTCAATTTAGTGTTGTTTATTATAATTAATATGTTTTTGAATTTAAAGTTATTTTTTAAACGACCACACTTAAAATTAAAATGAAGGAAATTATATTAAAAATAATTTTAAATAAACAAGTACAATTAAATTAAATTAAATTAAATTAAACTTTAACTAAACAAGAATTAAAATCAGTTATCAAGATTGTATTCATCTTCGTTTTCTACCGAGCATCATCTTCGTCTTCTTCCACGTTCACATACTAGCCAGTTTGTTAAGGGGATTTAATTGTTCGGCTGGGACTTGTTGGTGTTCGGCCACACCCATTTCCTTAATCCATGTAGAAAGTTGTCGTTCATTCATTGTTGAAGTATTCAAGGCGAGTAACTTGTTTAGCTTACAATCCTTATAGTATTGTTCTCGCGAAAGAAGACTTTTTCATTGATTATTTATAGCAATGCCACGGTCTCGGGCTCTATCTGCTTCTATCTTCAACTCAAATTCCTTGTAATCAGCAGAGTTGAACTCGTTTGAACCTCCTTCTAATGTTCGTTGGGCCTGGTCTCTCATTGTTTTTGCTGCTTTCGGACCCCCTCCTCTTCTTCTATTGACGTTGGTGTTAACGTCTAGATTAGAATTGTGTTGTTCCTGACTACTTAGAGACCCGGTATACAGATCCAGTTCCTTCATGTGAGGAAGTAGGCCCTCCATTTTGAAAATCCTGCGAGATTGGACCATGTGGTGATCTTGAAGGCACTTAATTATCTTCCAGCAAGTATGGATTAAACTTTTTAAGCACCCTCAAAATGGTGAAACAAGTTGCATGTTGGAAGCTAGATTTGTGGGATCTTTGCCACTCTTCCCGACATCTTCGTTCCACATTCTGTTCGCCATCATCACTTCTTCTATTGCGCCACATTTGGTTGACCAAAGCTACATATTCATTAACAGATGCTAAATGATACCGTTTTGATCTTTTTACCTTGGAAGCTATTATTATAGAGGCGGAATTCAGAATAATAATAGACGAGAAACTTAGAAAACAAAACACAAGTAGTGATTCGAAGAAATATATCTACTCTAGATTATGAACAAGAAAACGCTTTACAATTTCGTCTTTGTTACGCTCACAATCTCTCTAGACAGTGGATCAAACCTTAAACTGTTTGCTAAGCTTGCTTTTACAATAATTAATTGCCTCACAGACTTATCTCTAGGTGATTTGTCTCACAAACCTCATTTCTTTAATCTAGACGAGTCTATATCACAAACCACACTCTAGATTGTTTTAGCTATAAGCTAAACATCTTTATTTATAGTTGTAACGGTTTCCCAAAACCTTATAGGAATTTATTTCCTTTTGTAGGACTAATTCCTTTTCTAGGTATATTACCTAAACTAAGAATAATTCTCAAAACAATACTCCTTCCTAAACTAGGAATTTATCCTAAACAAGGAATCCTTCCCAATATAGGATTTTATCATCAATTCGTCTTGAGGATCACTAGTTCCCAGGGAAAGGAAGATACACATGTATCATGCGCCCCCCTCAAGAATTTGAACTCCTGTGAAAGTTATATTTGTAGGTTAGGGAACTCGTGAGTTCCTTTCACCTGCTGAACTTTCTCTCCTTGCCGGGAAATTGACCTTGCCATCTACTTAGGAAAGTCTCATTCTCTTTCTGGCGTGTCTTTGCCGCTCTTCGCTCCATAATGCAATCTTCTTCGAGTGATTCTTCTCTATCAAACCACAAGTCTTCTACATGTGGCAAGATCATCTTGTCTTCTCCATCATCATCCAGTAGTGGTGGTTCAAACATACTTAACCTTCTTAGGTCTTCTTCTTGTTGTTTGGTGATGTATTCTAAACTAACTCTACTCGGCTTCTCGTCAAGAGAACGGGTCACAAAGAGAATGAATTTTGTACTAGGATTCACCAACCTTTTATCCTGAGTCACTGTAATCAAGCTTTCTCCCTCAAGAGGAGAGTCAATAACTCGTATTACAAAAGCTCTTCCATCTTTGGTAAAGGTATACTTCTGCTCCCTCCTATGTAAAACCGCATCTCGATCCCACAAGTAAGGACTACCAAGTACAACTTGACAAACATCCAGTGGAACTGCGTCGCATGTAACCTCTTCAATGTATGACTCATAAAAAGTGAACTTGTACGCGCACTGCTCTGCAACCTGTAGACCACCTTCCTTTTGAAGCCATCCTAAAGGATAGGGTTTCGGATGTTTGAAAGTCTTCAAACCCAACTTCTCTAACAAAGAATATGAAAGTAAATTCTTCTGACTTCCCGGGTCAATAACAACATCGATTAGTGTCGTCTTAACCTGCATCTTAACCGTAAAGAGTTGTTCCCTAGGATCGTCCTCCATAAGTTCTTCTACGCCTCCTGCCATTAGAGAGAGCTTTTGATTAGGTTATGTTAGTCCTTTGACTTCTTTTGGAACTTGCGTGACTAGTGTTGCCATTATGGATTCTTTCTTCTGCAACCCTTTTGCTTTTAGATTAGGATACTTCATCGAATACTTATCAACAACATGCCCTGTTTGTTTGCAATGATTACAAACTAAACCTTTTCGGTCGTTAGACTTCCCTTTCTCTTTGCTCATTTTATCTCCTTTAGCGAAGAAACTTCCAGACTTCCCATTGGCGTTTTCCTCAACATCAGTTTTCTTAAGCCTGCCTTCAATGACATTAGCTTTTATGCTTGCTTCGGAGATTGTATCCACCAAAAACATCTTTAACTCCTTCCGTATATACTCATGGAACCAGGAGATATATTTCATATAGATAACATATCTCCTAAGTCTAAATCCAAAATCATAGCTTGATTCTGAAATTCTGAAGCATATTCTTGTATGGTTTGGTTGTAAGTCTTCTTCAATTTGTACCACTTGAACCATCTCTCCTCAAAGTAGTCAACCGGATACAATTGTTTCCTTACAATTGCCTTGAACCTTTTCCACGACAGTGCTCCCTTACCTAGATTTTGTCTTTGATAATCTTTCCACCAGGTTAGAGCATGCTTTTGGAGCTTCAATACCGAGAAAGCAATCTTTTCCCTTGAACCATATTCAAAGAAAGAAAAATACGTCTCTAGACGTTCAATCCAATCATCCAATTTTTCTACATCGACACCCATCGTAAAGTGGAATATCAACACGAAAATCAATTTTCAGATTCTTACCATGAGGTTTAGTTGATGTAGAACTTTTAAGAAGCTTACTTTTCTTCTTATCTTCATCCTCATCTTATTACTCTTCTTCTTCTTCTGAATCGTCTTCTTCTGAATCGTCTTCTTCCGAATCATCTTTTTCCGAAGCTTCAGGTGTAGGTGTAATTTTTTTCTTCGTCTTCGACTTGGGTGTATCAGAACGAATACATTCACTGAGCTCCTGAAGGGTAACTTGAATTGACTTCATTTCTGTTTGCAGCGTAGCCACCTTTTATTCCATAGTCTGTGGTTCCCCTTCCTTAGGATCATCATCTGACTTTGTCATCCTTGATCCCCTTGTTTTCTTAACGTCCTCTAGCTTATCGAGTACCTCACCAAGCTTTATATAAAGAGATCTAGCGAAAACCATAAACCACTGGGATTTACCCTAAAAACTAACCTAGCTCTGATACCAACTTGATACGTTTTGATCTGTTTACCTTGGAAGCTATTATTATAGAGGTGGAATTCAGAATAATAATAGACGAGAAACTTAGAAAACAGAACACAAGTAGTGATTCGAAGAAATATATCTTCTCTAAATTATGAACAAGAAAACGCTTTACAATTCTCTCTTTGTTACGCTCACAATCTCTCTAAACAGTGGATCAAAACTTAAACTGTTTGCTAAGCTTGCTTTTACAATAATTAATTGCCTCACAGACTTATCTCTAGGTGATTTGTCTCACAAACCTCCTTTCTTTAATCTAGATGAGTCTATATCACAAACCACACTCTAGATTGTCTCAGCTATGAGCTAAACATCTCTATTTGTAGCTTTAACGGTTTCCCAAAACCTTCTAGGAATCTATTTCCTTTTGTAGGACTAATTCCTTTTTTAGGTATATTGCCTAAACTAAGAATACTGCTCAAAACAATACTCCTTCCTAAACTAGGAATTTATCCTAAACAAGGAATCCTTCCCAATATAGGATTTTATCCTCAATTCTTCTTGACGATCACTAGTTCCCAGGGAAATGAAGATACACATGTATCACTAAAATTGTGTGAAAACGATGAGACAACCCATCGACATCACGACTATTGATGTTACCGGTTTCTTCAGAATTTTTTTGTAAAATCTTATGATAAAAAGTTTTTTTTTTCTTGATAAACACCATTGATTTCATCTAGTGTATAGAATACATAATTTCTACAAAGAGACTCGTCTTCATCCATCGTATACTTATCACCACGAATTCTTGTGTTTCTTAGTTGTGATTGTTGTGTATTTTGTTGTGTTTCTGTTGTTGTGATTGTTGTTGTGTTTGTTGTGGTGTTTATTATCGTGATCGTTGTTGTGATCATTGTTGTGAACGTTGTTGTGATTGTTATTGTGAGGATGCCATATTTGTTAGAAATGAAATTTATAGAGATGAGATTTTTTCTGGTAGATTGAGTTGATATGAATAGGTTCGTTTGAAATAAAAGAAAAATTAGAGATGGTACGAAATTGTGTAATTTTGAGGTAGTGATGAAGAAGGTGTGAGTTTTAAGTTTGGAGATGAACTGAATTTATAGGGAAACAAAAATGAGTAACAGCTGTCGGATGGAAGTAGCCATTGGCGCCTTTATGAAAAGCGCGGCGCGTTTACCAAAAATGCTGGCGAAGTACTAACGGGCGGTTGTAGGACAAGCGCCAGCGCTTTTGGCTCACACTCCAACGTTTTTTCTACGCTCGCACGGTCTACCATTCCGCGTGCGATTATTCTTCCATCTCACTCAACAAACCAACAAATTTGTTGGTTTGTCCATCCATTTTTCATGTTTGTTGAGTCCTTAGAGCAACTGCAATGGACGAGTAAACCTATAATTATGATCCAAGGAGGAGACGCAACGGGACGGAGTAAAGACTAAAATCTGGACCAAAACCAAATTCCAGACCATATTTGGTCTGGGACCAAGACCAAAACTATATATAGTGGAGCGGAGGTATAATCAACGTTTGGCATCGGGCGTATATATAATCTACGCCTGTTGTGAAACGTACGTAAAGTCACCGCCCCATAAAGAGGCGTTTATATAAGTTACGCCCGGTTCAGGCGTTGATAAAATGTTCGCCCGTTGAGACGTTTATAAAGTTTACGCCCCACGTCAGGCGTTAATAAAATGAACGCCCCATTCAGACGAAGATTATACAAACGCCCCACCCCGGCGTTGATATTCTTAACGCCCCACCCCAGGCGTTGATAAAGTGTACGTCCCAACCAGGCGTTGATATAGTTAACGCCTCACTCCAGGCGGTGATATAATTAACGCCCCACAACGAGCGGTGATATAATTAACGCCCCATCCCGGCGTTGATATAGTTAACGCCCCACGCCAGGCGTTTATATAGTTAACGCCCCAAGCTTGAGTTTAAAAAAAAAAATACTTAGACAAAATTGATTTTGAAATTTTTTTATACCGTTGGTAATTCGACCGTTGAAGAAAATGGAACGTTGAAGAAAATGGAACGTTGGATAATTTGGAACGTTGGAAAGTTAGGAAGACGGTTTTTTCCCATATATACACCTATATATACACATGAGATCCTGTGACATTTTCAGGGTTCAATACTTCAAACTATCCAAACCAATAAGAAGAAATATTGTTTCTGCTTTCAAATCAGTTGGAAAATTTTCACGGATTCGCTTACAATGGCACCAAGAGTAGCACGAGGTCCAAATTTTACGACAATCGAAGATGTAACAATGTGTAAAATTCATTTATCTATATCTCAAGATTCTAGTGTTGGAGCTGATCAATCAGAGGCGACGTTGTGGACTCGTATCAAGGATGATATTGAACTTCATTTACCTAATAATCCAGAGCGGTCTTGGAGTTCTTGGCAAAAACGATATCAGGGAATAAGTAAAGATGTGGCGTTATTTTCGGCAAAAGAGGCAGAAGTTGAAGGTGAATATCATACTGGAAGGGGTCCTGAAAAGAAGGTAAGCATTCTTGATTTTTCCAACCATTGTTTTCTAATATTTAATAAGCGCCCATGTACTTAAGTGTTTTTAAAAACATTAACAGCTTGAAGAAGTTAACAAGAGGTTCAAGGAATGCAACGATGGGAAAAAATTTAAGCACGAAGAGTGCTACCAAGTTGTGTTAGAAAATATAAAATATAATCGACGATCGACTTTTGTATTCGATACGACGCATGATTTGGACACTTATGAGAATAACGAGGAAGATGATGAAGGACCGCAAACAACAACTCAAGGAGAGACCGGTAACGACACAGATGGGGGAGACATAGAGAACACATATCTTCGTAAGATGGGGAAAAAAGCAGCAAAAAGATTGAAGAAAACAGGGAGAGAGAAATCCAGTCACCAAGAGGAATTGATGGGAATAATTATTAAAGAACAACAAAATATCAATACTCATTACCAAGCACAATCAAGATTCAAGATGGAACAAAGAGCAGCAGAGTTTGCAGCAAAACAAGCTGAACATGCTGCAAAAATAGCCAAGCAAGCTGAAGACGAAGAATTTCGCATCATTATGATGGATCTTGAAAAAATGGAACCTGTACAACAAGAGTACTTCCGACTTCGCAGGGCGGACATAGTTCGGAATAAAAGAAACCAATCTTAACACAAAGGCGGAATAGTTCAAACCTTAATTATTTCTCCTATTTAGTGATTAGTAGTATTATTAGTATTATTATATTTAAATTTCTTAGTATCTGAACAATTAGCATTATTATTATGTAATTTTTGGATTTTAAATTTACTTCCGTTGATTTGAATTAAATTTCTACTTTTTTCAAGAAACATACGACCTTAATTAAAACTTGAGGATGTTTACATACAAAGAGATAATAGAAAGGAAATGACAAACGACAACTTTTAATTCCCATATTCTGCCCATATATATTCGATCAAGTCATCACGCAAGCGAATATGTGCATCTTTGTTACGCATTGCACATCGGCGTTGCTGAGCTCTAATTTGGGAAAACTCGTCACTATTGCCTCTTAATATATTAACCGGTGCTGCGTTGCTACGTTGTTCATAAACATGTGGCCAGTCACCGGGTAGACGCTCATCCTCGACTATCATATTATGTAAGATAATACAAGTTTTCATGATATAGGCAAGCACATCTGGATTCCACATTCTTGCAGGTTGTTTGATGATTCCAAATTGTTGTTGAAGTACACCAAATCCCCGTTCAACATCTTTTCTTGCACCCTCTTGCATCGATGAAAATATTTCCTTTTTCCTACCCACCGGATGTTTAATGGCCGTAATAATAGTAGGAATCTCTGGGTATATTCCATCACCTAGATAATACGGCATATCATATGAATGTCCGTTCACCTCATAGCTCACGGGCGGTGCTTTTCCTGTTACAAGACTTCGAAAAACATATGAACGGTTCATAACATTAATATCGTTGTTAGAACCGGGCATACCAAAAAAGCATGCCAAAACCATAGGTCATACGACACCACTGCCTCCAACACGATACTTTCGCTCCCTTTATACGCGGTGTAAGCCCCAGATTCTGCCGACGGACATTTATCCCATTTCCAATGCATGCAATCTAGACTACCCAGCATCCCAGGAAATCCCCGGTCTTTGTTTTGCTGGAGCAACAGTTCAATATCACCAGCCGTTGGTTCACGCAAATATTCTTTCCCATACAAATTCACAATCGTCTTACAGAACCTACGAGTAGCTTCCAACACAGTTGTTTCTCCTATGCGTAAGTACTCGTCTATTGCATCTGCCGCACATCCGTAAGCTAACATTCGTACTGCTGCTGTTACTTTTTGATGAGGGTTTAATCCTAAAACTCCACAAGCATCGGGCTTTTGAACAAAATATCTGTTTGCATTGGTAACACCTTCCACTATCCGGTTAAACAATTGTCGACGCATTCTAAATCTTCTGCGAAAAACATTGGGTGGTTGGTTTGGGTACGGAGAGAAATAGTCGTTCCATAGAAGTTCAGCCCCTGACTCACGATCTCTTGGTATTCTGATACGAGTTTGAGGCCATTTTGAATTTGTAACAAGGACTCCCAAACTAACGGCCATGTTATTTTGCATAATTGCTATTGCATCATCATCAGAGGAATAAAAACTACTATTAGAAGAAGAAGATGAAGAAAACAGAAGAGCAATAATGAGCGGTTTTCTCATATTGTTCCATTGCTATATGAAGCAGAAGAGATGTATTGTTATTCATATATTGAGTGAAACCAGTCTTTAATTTATAACCCATTTTCAAGAGCATTAAAAAACCAACAAAATAGATATTTTTTTGGGTTCACGCAAATGTGTTTTTCAAAAAAAACAAAATATCTGTTTGTCAGTGACCTGATATGACAATACTATATACGATTAGACTATACTATATATGATATGACTATACTATATAAGATAAGAAAAGATAACTCCAAAGACAGTTCATCTAAATAGTCATAACAAATTAACCCTTCATATTATCATTATCCGAAGTGGACGATCTTGGTGCCAGAAAAGGCATGTGCGTTCTCGGATTGGTATTGACTGATGACATTGTTGAAGCTGATCCCTGATTCATACCACTCCAAACTTGTGATGGCAGGGTTTGGGAAAATGAACCGTATCCAAGCTGAGGTTGGACAGTGTGCGGCATACGGAAAAGATAGTTGTTGCTGCAAATCAACGTTCGCATTATTTAGCCTTTGTATTTCTGCTTCTTTCGACATGATAACGTCCATCCTCTCCTTCGTTTGTTTTAATGTAAATTCGCGAAATTGTTGATTAAAATCAGCATTTTTTGAAATAATGTGTAAGCTTCATGCTGTGAAGAAAAATAAAATATATAAGTACAAATATACCAACAAAAATCGAACGTACAATAAAAAGTCGAAAGTACACTTACGTGGGATAATAGATGTGGAGGAGGGATATGTACATGTTCAACAGGTTGTTCAATTGGGACCGTATACAAGTCACCGACATACCCATATGTTTGGGCTTCCCAAATAGGATGAGTCACGTAATCTTTGGAGTTGGTTACCATTGTCCAGTATTGTAAATATATCATAATCTTTAACAACTTGCACTATCTCTGTTGCATCGACCAAACCTTCTTTTTTTAGGCGTTCGGCTTGAATATTGCCAATATCCCCTATAACTGTGTGTAGTCTTATAGGAACAGCGAAACTACAATGGTTTTGCCGCCAACACCTTTCACCAAGATACATGTTGTGCTGTACAGTTAGAAAGGGAATAAGAATTTAGTAGGTATGTTATATAGAAAAAAAGTATGTTATATAATAAAATTTACAAATTAACTCACAATGCCCATGTAAGAAAATATATATCTCGAGTCTGATAGCCGCGTAGCCGTGCATCCCATATCAGATGCAAGAACTTCTCTGTATGATTCCCATGGTCGCCATGTCACTTGTTCAGCAGTAAGCTTACTTAGTAAATCCCTACAACGGAAAATATCATTTGTATTCTTCGGTACATTCCATTTAGAAGATATGGGCCATTTTTGTTCTGTACTCGCCTCTGGGATTTCTGGTCGACATATGCCCAGGTATTCATACCCCCAAAACTACTCAATTCCAAATAATTAGCCAATTTAATAACTTAGCAACAAAATAAACAATGAGAGGAAAAATAACTAGATTGAAAGAATACCTCTAATACTTGGAATGGACCACATAGTGCCTTCTGTCTCCTCCCAGATAAACGGAGTGCCGCATACAATTTCGAAAACGCATCACCACCCCAGTCAAACGTGGATACTACATCAAGATTTTCAAAAGCAGCTAACCATCCAGCATCAATATAAGTCTTTGCATTAGAAAAGAAAAAATGTCCCAAAACATACATGAAAAAGGCAATTGCTACTCTATGAGCAAGGGTGCTATCATTTTCAGCCGCAACCAACTTGTCTTCGAAGAAATATGACCTTAAATATTTAATTGTAATTGAATTTGAAACCCACGACGGTGCTTTCGGAGAGAGCGTGACATCTTGGATATCCGGAAAGATATGCTCACGAACATGTTCAAATTGGTACTTCCCCGAATCATAAGGAACATCAGGCCCATCACCGATACTCAGTCCAGTCAACATGAGCCAATCCAGGGGGGTGAATCCCATCTCACCAAATGGGAAGTGAAAAGTGTTTGTTGTATCCCAAAACCGCTCAGCAATATAATCAACCATTGAATGGTTGGTTTCGCTACATTGTATGTCCAGTAAATTTTGCCATCCCGCTTTTTCAATAATATATTTAGCTCTAGGACAGTGTTGTGAAATAGTTTGATAGTGATGAATTACCGATGCCAAAGATCCACGATGTTGATACTTCAATTTGTGCTCCCCTGTAAATGTGATGTCCGTAGTAGCGTGCGGTTTATCATCTTGCAGTATAGGAAACCTCCCTAACCGGGGAATATCAACCTCCTTAATTGTACCAGTAGCGATTAAGTTATAATCCTCTTCGGCTACAGATTTTTGTTTCTTGTTCGTCTTCATGCGACCATTGAACCGCGATGTGAATTTGTTCAACATCTATGCACACACAAGATAGATGCAATTAGACCAACCCGCGCCATTTCTTATTTTTATTAGTCCACCATTTATATTCCAAATACTATAAAAATCCTTACTACAAACTATATCAATTCCAAAATCTATAATTCTACGAATACAAATTAAATCGTCACCGATGCATTTTGAAAATCCTTTCAACATTCCACAACCCAATTTAATCACTTCAAGATTCCATAAAAATCACTAAAAAATCAATTCCATACATATAAATTAGCTCTTCTACATATGTAACACACAAAATGTACATAACTACAATTTTTGGCATAACCACGTGAATTGTAAAAACACATATTAATCTATATAACCCACAAATTAAGTGTTGTACAGATTTGACAAAATTTCATAAAATCTTTTACAGTAGCCAAATTATTTTTATCACCTCCAAATTCATAAAATATTTTTAACCATATTCACAGTAGACAAAATCTTTTACGTGAATTATTTTTATCACCTCCAAATTATTTTTATCACCTCCAAATTATTTTACGTGAATTACAGTAGACAAAATTTCATAAAATTTCATAAAAACAATTAAAATTAATCACCTCCAAATTCAATAAAAAACAATACAAATTCAATTATTTTTAACCATATTCACATATGTACAAATCATCTCTTCTACATATATAACACACATAATCTACATAACTACCAATTTTTACAGTAGCCAAATTGTTTAAATCTATTCCACCCACAAATTACATTTTCTATAATTATTTTAAAACTTCTTTTAACCAAATTTACATAAGCTTCAAAACTGGTTTTCTTCACATACATATTATTCTCTAAAATCATAAAACACACATACCCAATTATATTTAATCAATTTCATATTCATATTTGTTCTTTAAAACCCATCTTAATATAAACTAATTTTAACAAATAAAACCCTAAATAATTTATACAACAATACGGATAAAAAAAAGGTGATTAAGAAAAAAGAAACATACCTCTTTTCTAACCGGGATTCATCAAGTATCTGGTTTTTTTTTCTATTCTCTTTTCCTGCTAGTTACTGTGATGTGTTGTGTTTGTGGGCGGTAGAAACAAACAGGAGGTAAACAGGAGGTAGAAAAGAAAAGAAAAGAAGAAAAGAAAAGAAAAGAAAAGAAGAAGACGGAGAAGATTATGGTAAACACCAAGTGAACACGTGTGATATACGTGGTGGTTTCTCTTTGTCCACACGTGCTCGATACGTGTGTTAATTTGGGTACAACACTATACGTACGCCTGACAAGGGGGCGTTCATTATACATTCGCCAGACAACGGGCGTTGATTATAAGTTCGCCCGTATGAAGCGTTGAATTATATGTCCGCCTGAATGAGGCATTGATATTCTTAACGTCTGAATGAGGCGTTGATATTCTTAACGCCTGAATGATGCGTTGATTCACGTGTCCGCCACACCAGGCGTAGATTATATGTTCGTCCCTTCTCCGAGCGTTAACTATATGAACGCCCTACAACGAGCGTATTCTTTAACAACGCCCCACAACGAGCGTAAACTATATCAACGCCTCTTCGGGACGAAGATTATATGAACGCTCCACATGCAAGCGTTCATTATACTTCCGCTCGACTAAAAATACTCCACTGCCTTAACGTCACACTCCAGACTACTCTCAAATTTGATCGTTTGTTTTGGTCTTTGATCTTTGGTTATGATCGTACCATTGTGGACGCTCTTAGTGGATCAAAATCAACAAATTCATATTTGTTACATCCAACTATAGATGCGCTACCACATCACTATGAATTTTCCTAGATTGGTCTAAAGTAAAACTATCTCCGTTTTAGGAAAACAATACTTTTATTTATTTTTTTAATTTGGCCAAGAAAACAAGACAAATTGCACCCCTCCTGAATGGTTGGCAGGAGTTTTTATCCGGTTTCAATTTGACTAATATTATAATATTATTATTATTATAATACTATAATTTGTATTGCCCATTGCCTTGCATTTGTATTTTATGCTTGACTTTATTGTGTTATTCACTTAACCATGACTGCCTTGCAAACTTGCATCAAATGAATTTCCTAGCTTGTATCAAGAGACTGTCATAGTCATCACCCACATTGCAGGCCTGGGCCCTCACAGAAGAATAGATATTGTGGAAAATCAACAATACCCAAAAATAGCCATAATTCTGTAGGAATCACATATTGATTATCCATAATCAAGGTGTTAACCTCCAGATATGGGATGCCAATTAACGAAGGAATAACAAGGCAAAGATTTGATAATTGCATTATCTAAAATCTATGCATCCACTCATAGTGATATCTTCTTACCTGTTCCACAATCCATCTAGTATTATCACTGATCATTTACTGCATTACTCACATAATCCAAGGGAACATTGGATTTCTTGTAATAAGTAATTCAATTATCGTGATTGTCCTAATATTTTTCCCAAAAAAAACCCTTGCCCATAAGCATCATAAGCAAGCCTTGTTAGTATTCATGCCTTCTCATACCAACACCTTCTTCTTCATTTGGTATACAAATACTTTCCCATAATACTGTAAATGGATATGTTGTTCATAGAAATAAGATAAGAGTAATTCTTGCTGTTAGAATACGTGCATCCAACTCAAAATCAATTGGCAATGAGTGGAGAGGCCCTAAGAGATTATAAACCGCAGGATTTTTGATTGTCCAACAATGTGGGACTAATAATCTCAACACTTGTTTGAAACAAAAGTAACTTACCAATACAAGAAGCAACCCTCTTCTGCAAGTACTCTACAAAGTTCTATAAATGTGTATACCTCAACATTACCCCCAAGTAATAACCAAAAAAAGAAACTAACTCAATATGCTATCTGATTTTTTCTTGAAATGAAATTAAGTTCCATCAATAAAACACTTACTTCTTGAAATGAATACCTTTCCTTATTATCATAGACTGAATCTGATTGTCTGATACCAATTGATTGATTTCCTACTCAATATGGCTTCTCTAATGATAACAAGAATTGGAGATCGAGGATCTTGCTCCTTGTTTAAGTCCCCTGCGAATACCGAAAAACCTGACAGGATCCTAATTCACCATAATGGTAATTCTAGTCGTTGTTAGTAATACCATTATCCACTTGTAAAACTTATCAGAAAAATGAAATATTTTGGGAGCTTTAATTGATAATCCCAACTCAGAGTATTATAATCCTAAGATATATCTAATTTCAATCCCACATTTGCATCTTCTCTCTTGATGTGCATCTCATTCACAATTCAGAAACAAGCAAGACTTGCTCAGGAATACGGATTGTCCATAATAAAAACACATTGATGATGTGAAACTAATTATTGAACCTCATAATAATAATCTTAATTATATTTTCGAAACTTAACTACTAATAAGATCAATAGATCTGAATTAAGTAACCATTTTTGCACTTTTTGTTTTTGGAAACAAAATAAGGACGTTTGAGTTCAATCCACTAGGAATGGTGCCACATTTAGAACATTACCTGATATTTAATACAAGAAACCAAAATACACATCTTGTGATACCCCCATTAGGCGGGTAGGGTTCGTTGTATGTAATATAGGTAATGTTTGTTCTATTTTAACACCGAGGCCAACTGAAAATAGTTGTTTAGCTTGGATCTGAGAAACTAGCATCCATAGTTCTTAGGGCACTCACCGAGGCCTTTTCAGCATAATTGTCTCTAGAATTTGCAAAAATCTTTGTTGTTAAGTATGCTCAGGCAGGAGTAATTCAAGAATGGGCGACATCCTGGGAAGCTGCTGTTGGATGATCGCAGCGACGCCTTTTAAAAAACTCGCGCTGCCGTATAACCGCGACGACTAAATGGGGTAATATAGGTGGAGGGTAGGGTCATTACGTATGATATCAGAGCCGATGATGGGTCACCTGTAGAGGGCGAGAGAATGCGCTGGATGGGTTAGGTCAGTTACTAGTCTCATGAGTGCCAAGGAACGTTAGAGATTTGGGATCGAACATATATATATAAACCAGGGCCGAGGAAAATCCCATTTTAAGGTGGTGATATCGTTATACCCAAATTTAGGAGGTAGGATTCGCTGAATAGAGTGTGGGTAATTTTTATCCTTTCTTAACACCTAGGAAAATGGCAAGGAGTTGGTAAGCTTGGGTCTGAGAAGCTAGCATCCATAGTTCATGTGGCACTCCCCGAGATTTTTTCTAAATAATTGGCTGCAAAAATCTCTACGCTTAAGCGAGCTCAACTGGTAATAATCCAGAGATGGGTGACTGGTCGGGAAGCTGGTGCAAGACGACCACAACGGTGCCAGTTGAAAACATCACACTTCCGGATCAATATAGTGGCTAAATGAGTACAATGCCCGTAAAGGATCGAGTCATTACTAGAAAGGAGAGGGTAACAAGTATACCACCAACTTTTTCCTTCAGCAACATGTATGCAAAAAACCTAATACAATTGCAAGTAGAACAACTTAATGATCATTGACAAAATATAGAGAGTTTTTATCTCTATCTCTTCTCAATCAGAAAGTCTAGACAACGGAGTACGTGAACCTGATTGTTAAGAAGATTACTTAGACGGTCCCAAAAACAAATGTCCAAGATCAATATCTATTCATATCCAAATATTCAAATCCAAATTCTGCCAAGTAAGCAACTTGTTATATATCTTTCAAGATACTTATTCTGCAAAGAAACGATTTTTATAATTGATCTTAATTATATGGATGCATCTACTAAGATTAAATACGCCCTACTTATGTAAATCCTATTATAAATATAAACAATATAATGTGGAAAGGGAAAACATAACACACCAGAAGTTTTGTTAACGAGAAAATCATAATAGCAGAAAAACCCCGAGACCTCGTCCAGATTTGAACACCAAAATGTATTAAGATGCTACAAATACTGAACTGTAGTTGAGACTTAACCCATCCTTTAAGCGATTCAATTACAGTATCGCTCCGTACATTTCTTTAACCTTGCATAGATTTACGCAGTTGATTCCATTAGTTGAAATATTTTACAGCCTAAGAGTTGTTTCAAACTAAGTAAATACTTTTGACACCAATCTTTTACAGCCTGAGACAAATTTAGCAAACCTCACAAATCCGGAACACTTACACTCAGTTAGATGTGAAGCCTGGATTCTTAACCACCTCTCAAGAAAAATATAGAACTAATCAGTAAAGAGAAGTTTTCAGATATCTATCTTGAGGAATCACAAAGTCTGAGATGAAGAGAACTTTGTGATATTTATTTATCTTTCCTGAAAGAGATTAGGAAAACCTCGATAATAAAAAAAAACAAGAACAAGATTCAAGAACTATCAAGGTAAAGATAATCGGTCCTGGCTTCACGAATCCCCAAGTGAAGCCTTTAAGTCGTAGACCTAAATTATGCTTTCATAGGAAACCTAGGTCAATATAGGACGACTCTAGATATATTATATTTCTCAGAGGAAACCTAGATAAATATAGGACAACTATAGTTATCAACTAGGACACAAAGTGTCAAGGATTCACTTTCCTAGTTGAAAGAGCACTTCTATTTATAAATGTTCAAGTTTGAGGGTCGCTTAGAATACAAGCTAAGAAGCAAATAATTTCTCTAATTAGATAAAATTCTAATTAGGGTTTCGAGTAAGCATGTGAGACTTAGTCGTGAAATCACATAGAAAAATATACACAGTGGTCCAGTTACGGAACCGTGTATAACGACTATTCTGGCAAATATGCCTTATGAACTATAATTAATTTGATGTTCATTTATACACTTAAGAATTTAATCACGATCAACATACACAAGCGTTTTAGTTATCAGTGAAGTCTTAGAGGTGTTTACAAGAGTCACATCAATGCTAAACGTATTTTCCAAATAAATCTTTGAGGATCAGCTAAAGTTTACTGGGACCGTTGGTGAAACGGTTTGTGAACCATAAGGCATAGTTCACGAGTCAGGGTGCTACGGTTCGTGAACCGGGTTTGCCAATTCTACTGCTGCTCAAGAATCAGATGACAACAATTCTTGAATCGGGTTCCCCAACTGTTAATATCTTTACCATTATTAAAAATTCAGATCACTACGGTTCGTGAAATGTCCCGTTATGAACTTAAGGTTTGCAAATTGGTTCGCAAACCTTCCTGTATTTCAGAAACTCAAATATATATTGTTTGCGAGATGGTTCGCCAACCGACCTTGACTCGAAATTACAGAAGTTCTGAATTATCTCTCTTTTCATGTTTGGATCATTCTCAAATGATAAAATCATTGTTTGGGTATAATTTTCAAATGATATGCAAATTTAATTCTTGAACAGCAAATTTTTGCGATCTAATATTGTTAAGGATCTTTGAACACCCAACGCTTGAATCATATTTGAGATGTTTAACAAGACAAGCTTGACTCAAAATTTCTTCTTTGTAATAAATTTACTAGAAGTCATACGATATATAGTTTCATAAAGATAGAATGGTAAATATTGTGAGTAAATAGAATGGTTCAGTCTTCACATACCTTGTTGATAAAGTTTCCAAAATGTCTTCGTCGATCTTTAGTGTTCGAGGATGATGTTTGATACTCAACTACCAACCCCAATACGTAGTCCGAGACTTGACTTAGTAGACTAGAAATCAAGATAAAGTTTTGATCAACCAAAATTGTCAACAAGCTTGAGATAACAAAACTTGTGGGTTCAACCGAGCAGTGTTACAATAATTACACATCTAGACCAAGTGCCCAATCAGATATAACATTCCTGGTAAAAAAAATTATATATGGAATACACTCCAAGCAACAATTATCCTCATTAATGATCACATGAGAGAAAATACATCAAAAATAGAATCACTAAAAACCGCAGGATGATGCTCAAATTTTGGAACTGAAGTGATCAATCAAAATATTATCAATTCCTTGGTGGTCGGAGATAATTGACCTAGAAGTGTCTTCAAGTCAACTATTGCGTTTGTAATTATCAAACTTGAAGCGCATATTTGATTACCAAAACATCTTTATGCGAAAAATCGTCCACAACCTTCAAAAAAACCAGGATGGGAAAGCCACATTTTTGGAATCTTTAAGGTAGAATAGTAGAGAAACAACTGCATCGGCCCCAATTAAAGATCCATGATCTCAAATATCCCATGCACCCACATGATAGTTCCAGCCATTTTGCGTCATTACATAGAGATCTATCAAGATTGCAAACAATCATCTTCCTTCCTACTCCACCAGTCCATTACATGATTCTCTTCCTTCCAACTCAACGTCTCTACCATACTCCAGGAAAATCTAGCCCACCGTTAGGAGGTTGTAAGTTGTAACAGCCCAAAAAGCTATAAAACCTTTTGGACTTCTATACTTGCAAAATATTTTATTTGGGCTCAGAGAAGCCCAAAAGGTTCCATTTAGGACCTCCAAACGCCTTCTGCCGCATCTACCGATGGCAAGGCTAGTATGAAGTATTAACTGGACCAATGCGCAAGATTGTAGACGAATTTCAGTGTCAGGTGAATGCCATCATCCAACAATTTTATCCGATCTAACTAGAGCTGGGATGATTAGGGCTGGGACGATTATTGGGACAAGACGTGGCAAAATCTAAATGCTGGGTAGGGGAATGATATTGAAATTGGGATTAGTAACTGCCTATAGAGAGGAATTATCTAGGATCAGGATCCGTTGTCCCATATTTTCATGCTATTAGAAATGCATTTATAATTAGATTCATATTATCAAATGTCTAAACTGTTATCAACATCACGTCTAATCAACTTCGCGAATAGACAAATGCATGTCCTAGATACCAACCAACTTGTTTGTGCTAAAAATGTCACTTCAACTGCATACACCATGTTTGGAATCGTGGAGGTTAGAACATCACGTAAACTACTAACTCTAGTTTTTACGTATACCTAAATTAAGACAGCTTAATCAATGAATGATACCAACATATCAATATTAAGGAACAGTACCACTCCAAGAGTTGGCATGTTCTCTTAACATGGTAGGACATAATCCACGTTAAATGAATAACATCTCATCTAATTTACAACCATAAATGATGATTTTGATAGATCATCAATAGCCTTTACTTGAATGAACGTTAGCTATATGTCAAATTGTTTTCGTTTAATTCATTCACTGCGAATTTAATATGGTAAAAAGGCTAAGCTAGAGATCTATATATGCTAGATATGAGCACTTGTCTTATCGATCGATACGCTAACCCCACCAACATTAATATAACACGGCAATTTGCAGTATTTGGTACTACCTCTATTTCAAAAAAAAAAAAGTTGGTTTCATGTGCATGTTACTCATGAAATCAGCCTATTATTTGAAATGGAGTGAATATCGATATCAGTAGCAATCTAAAGTGATCCAATTAATCAATGTAGATGCCACCTGATCTGACAATGCAAATGAAACTTAAGAATTATATGATGATTAAAACATACAAGCTTAACCTAATTGCAGGTATATATGACAAGCTAATTAATCACATCAAGTGGGAAATTTATACTTCACATAATATTCCATGCATTATGATGATCAACTAACTAATTAATTAAAGTGTATCTAGATCTTGTGACCTAATCTTCCAACAAAGAACCCACCACGCCAGCGTCCATGTATGCCAGGTAGTACACATAGCCATGTTACAGTAAAAATCTCTTAAATGCTCAGGGTCTGCAATGTCCCTCAAATTAATTCTTACCCCCAAAATTTTATTTACTTCTATAACTCCTCTTCAAGTTTACCATTCTGTCAGAAATGAATAAAAATAACAACGGGGATGACAAACTGGAGAAAAAAATTTAGTCCTAGAATGCCAATGAACAAAAACAACAACGGGGATGACAAACTGGAGAAGAAAATTAGTCCTAGGATGCGGAGAGACTGCTAACCCTCCTGCAATCTTCTGACATGTTTAGGATATCATATGTAAATGGTTGTTTTCCCTCTATTAGCCGAATATTCGTCGGTTCGTGTAGTTATACTGTGAGCAAAAATTGAGAAAGAACAAACTGAAAAGCAAAAACAGTTAAGAAGTGCATGTTAGGGGTAGGGTCATGGTGATGCAAATGACGGATAATATGCGGTTGGTAATCCACAACTAGTACAGAGACGCATGTGAAATTTATTTTTGCGATTAGTAGTAATAACTTCAATTTGTTTTGTGGCTCTGGATTCTAGCCCAGGATCTGATAACTGCTATCTTGTCTCTTCCCATCCCTACATCGACACCTTTCATTTCCTTTTTCAGTTTTCCATCTCCAACTTATCTACTTTCTTCATAAGATTTGCAAAAGCATCTGCTACTATAAATTGACACCTTTTCTGTGCCGATAACATCAAAAATTCATTCTCATTTCCCCCTGATTTTATCTGATAGTTATGGTGTCAGTACGCGGCATCTCATCTGATCTTCTTCCGTGCTTCTTCATCTTGGCGGCGGCCAGCCTATGTTTCAGCTCAGTTTATGGAGATTATGGCGGTGGTTGGATGAATGGTCACGCAACGTTTTACGGTGGTGGTGATGCGTCAGGCACAATGGGTAAGTAACTTAACTATATTATTCAACACTATATGCATATCCGGATTGTAGGTTGATTTTTTTTTGCGTGTCGTTGAATGCAGGAGGAGCCTGTGGGTATGGAAATTTGAACAGTCAAGGATATGGAACTAATACAGCAGCACTCAGCACTGCCTTGTTCAACAATGGATTAAGTTGCGGGTCATGTTACGAGCTGAGATGTGAAAACGATCCTAGATGGTGCCACCCTGGATCGATTCTCGTTACAGCAACAAATTTCTGTCCTCCTAACCCTGCTCAGTCGAACGATAATGGTGGTTGGTGCAATCCTCCTCTTCAACACTTTGATTTAGCTGAGCCTGCATTCTTACAAATCGGAACATACCAAGCTGGAATCATCCCTGTCTCATTTAGAAGGTACGGTTGTTGTATAAATTAATCGAAATTGAAAATATTCCGGCATCTGATTTATCATAATTTTGAATATTCGCGTACGTTGTTTACAGGGTATCCTGTGTGAAGAGGGGAGGCATAAGGTTTACCATAAACGGTCACTCTTACTTCAACTTGGTGTTGATTACCAACGTTGGTGGTGCCGGTGACGTTCAATCAGTAGAAATTAAAGGGTCTAATTCAGGATGGCAAGCCATGTCAAGGAATTGGGGACAGAATTGGCAGAGTAACTCGTACTTAAACGGGCAAAGCCTCTCGTTCCAAGTAACCACCAGTGACGGAAGAACTGTTCTTAGTAATAATGTTGCACCTTCTGGTTGGCAATTCGGACAAACATTCGAAGGGAGCCAATTCTAGATCGATTCGACTTCGAATCGAACCCTATATTCTACAATTACTGCTATTTATGTAAGAGGAAGAATATAGTTTAATTTGTTTGTATATCTAAATCAAATTGAGGAATAGTTGTACTAGTAGTTTAAAGTCGAAACTCCAGAATGAGCGTACCAGTGAGTCCATTATCTGTTGCAGTAAATACTTATGAGTCACTTTTGTAGTTGGGATTTTCAGTTTCATAATCTGTAAAGGGCAATAATGCGTTATGCCCATATCGAAAATCATAAGAGAATCAGGATATATAGTTGCAATCATATTTGGTCTTCAACTAAAACCTTAAGCAAGAAAAATAATTACTCGAAGTCATAAGAACGACTAGTGATAGATTCAAGAACTCCCCATAACATCACATACACTGGTACAATCTGCAGATGCGAAATTCAGAGGACAAGACAAAGCACATGCAATAAAAGATACGTACTACATATGACCTGTGGTGTTGAACCAGCAGGGTCTCTAATTAGCTTCAAACAGGAACGCAAAATGGGCATCTCAGTTGAGGTTCTCATGCGCATTGTTTGAGATAGAGATCTGTTTTGAGGCATACTCAAGTTACCAGCCGAACATGTGATTTTACCTGGGTTCGGCCGATAACTTTTCAGCCGAACTTGGTCAAATGCATGCCTCAAAATATTTGAATATATCTCAAAACATGTCTTTTGAAATAACTAGGGGACTAGTACTTGCAGTAGATGCCATCAGCAAAGGAAGCCCACTCCAACATTTATTACTTCTTTGGGCCCTTATATATTACAAAAATTATAAATTATAGTTAGCCCATTTAATGGAAAATAAAAAAAACGATCTTTTGGGGACCATGATTTTTTTGGGGACCATGATTTTATTTTGGGTAAAGACATTAGAAGTAAATGTAGGTCACCCCTTATCTATATATTTATATTAATACCTAAATTACCCTCCTGATTAATTTTGGATAGCGATTAGTTAGTGTCATGATTAGTGAGATGGTTAAGTTAAAGATAATTAGTGAGATTAAAAAATCATATGGGTTTTTTTTTAAAAGAAATAGAATTATTCATAGAGTAAAGTTAGAGAAGATGAAGAAGGAAAATATGAAAAACGATGGATTTTACCAACCACAACCGGAGGAAGGGTATTTGGGCACCCAGGTATGCTTCAAACTTAGATTATGTTGGTTGAATTGCTCCAAATTTTCAAAAAACTGTAAATTTTTAGAGTAGATTTGGGCTTGTTCGGTTACTTATGTGAAGAACATGTTACAGAACTCATCTGAAAGGGTAGTTCGGTTACTTTTTGCAAACACGCAGGTTACCGAACTCGCTCTTTAATGGAGGTTTTTAGTCGTTCGGTAAACAGACATGTTACCGAACTTTGTTTATAGGATTTACAGAGTAATGTTCGGTTGGTTCGCAAACTTTAACCCAACAACATATCTAACCGAACTCCATATGTATGCAATTAGTGAAGAGTTCGGTTTGTCAAGATTTTTTGCGAACAAATCGAACATGGTGGGACAAGTTCGGTTAAATTGAAACTCAACATGGTAGGAAAAATAGCACAGTTCGGTTGCCTTGGATTTTTTTTCTTTTGTAATATGGGTAGAGTTCGGTTGCTAGATAGTTTTAGAAACTTTTTCGAACCAACCGAACAGAGTAGGCAAAGTACGGTTAAATCATAACTCAATATAGTGGGAAAAATAACAGGGTTCGGTTACATTGTTTTTTTTTTTTTTTAAATTATTGGTAGAGTTCGGTTACTAACTAATTTTAGAATTTTTTGCGAACCAACCGAACTCGGAGTTCGGTTACGAAAAATTAAATTCGTGATAATCGAAGTGTTCTTCGTGTTCTTGGTTTCAGAATGTTCAGTTACAAAACTAGTTTCTTTAAAACTATCCCTAACCGAACATGCCATTTAAACCTTGATGATTTCTACTCAATTTTCCCAATCAAAAACGATTGATGGGTTTTTCAATCGAATGAGGAACGTCAAGGAAAGAGAGAAGATGAAGAGAATAATTTTTTTTTTCAAAACTAAAAAATTTCGATTCCCCTCCTGTTTCTGTTTTTGATTTTGATTTTGGTTAATAAATTCATTTAGATTAGATATATATGATTTGATTTATATAGTTATTAAGTTAGTTTTAATTTAAACTAAAATAAAAGGTAAATGTGTATTTACCAAAATTTAGGACGCCCCTTATAAGTATGGGGAGGTTGTCCTAATAAGACCATGATCCCCAAAAAAACCATTCCAAGCTCTCTCATTCCGAGATGCTTAGGTATATTCTACACTTTTTTTTTTTCCTTCAATGTCTCTTTTGTTATATTTTCAAAGCTTGAATCATTCGATCAAGGCACCTCTTAAAATAAAAAATAAAAAGTTCAAAAAAAAAATAACTGCTCTATTTGATAAGTTCTATACTCTCCCAAAATGGTTGTAAACATTTGTTTGCTTGCTTCCTTTAGGCGTGAAAACTAATCCAGTTATTTTCTAAAAGATAAATTAGGTTTTGAAAATGACAAATTAGTTTTCGATTATTTCTAAATCATTCTCTTTTTTGTTTTCATAGTTAATGAAATAGTCTCGACATATTATTCAGTTTAACTACATTCAAATGTGAGGATAGTGCTAGATATACTAGTCAGCTATATTTTCAAGTGTGGCGGTGTCTTTTAGATTTTAAATCTCGAGATTTTCTTCCGGGATGTATAACATTTTTGATAAAAAAGAGCTAAGAAAAACACCAATATTGTTGGGTTATTTGTAGTTTGATACTCGAGTTTTAACTAGAATTTTATTCTGTAAATAGGGATGTCAAGGATACTTATCGAAACAGATAGTAACTCAGTCGTTTTTGTTACGATAAAAGTTATCTGATATCCGATAACATCCGATGAAAATCTACGATTCATTTCGATTCCGTTACGTTTAAGTTATCGACTATTGGATAATACCCCAATAATATTTGGTGTCTGACAAAAAACAGATATACCAGTTTTTCAAATCTGAATTCATCTCAAAATACAGTTTTCAGTTCAAAAGCCATACCACACAAGTAAAGACATACAAATGTTATAAATTTCTTAGTCACATGTTGTTGCAAAAAAAAAAAAAAAACTTAAAAACAGTTGGATTCTTATAATGGGATGTGAATTTTCATAGCTTGCTACAGTGCAACTGCAAATGCGTTCCTCCGGTCCTTAATTCTTCCTTACTCCTTAGTCCTTATACATCTGCATAATTATTGAAATAGTCTTGACATGTTAGTCAATTTAATTACAATACAATGTAAAGATGCTGCTAGATATATTCTTCAGCTATATTTTCAAGTGTGATGGTGTCATTTTGCTTTAAAAAATTGACGAAATTACAAAATTTTGAAAAGGCCCACCGCCACCTAAATTATTATATCTTTACCACACTCAGAATTATAATGATTGAATACTCATGGATTTATTTTTAATCTACCAATATATAGATTCTTGAATCCGTCGATGGATGTCATTTTTAAATAATCCATGAATTATTTAGTTTGTTCGCTATATATAAATATTACTCTCCACATCCCATTTTGTAAGTACTAAATCTGTTTTGTTTTCTGGCATCTGTTTGCTATATATAAGAACTACTCTCTCCATCCCATTTTGTAAGTACTAAATGTTTTTTTTGTTGGCATGCCAAAATATTGATAACTTAAGCGAATTATTTTTATTTTCATCCGGTATATTTAAACTTTTTTATTTTAAATTTTCACTTCAAAACTTTTAAAAATACGTTCTTCCAATATCAAGAAAAAATCTTAAAAATAATAATTGTAATTCATGGAAAGCACTCGATTTTTTTTTGTTCTCCTTAATTTTTTTCATTTTCTCAACGTATACGAACAAATTGAAACTGAGGGAGCACTTATAATTAACATGGTCTGGATTGCTTAATTGTACATGATGAATGGCATGGTAGACTTACCATTCGGAAAGCTGACATATCAATAAATGTATTGTTGGTTTATTTGTACTTTGATACCCAAATTTCAAAAGATCTGTCATTTTGTAACCTAACCCTATAAGAATGGCTTTTCTTTTTCTTGAACTTTATAAGAGAAGCTTTTATGAAACCTCCAAACGCGATTCAACTCCAAAGGAGGTTTTATAAAAGCAGAAGAAACCTGTTTTGAGGCACACTGATTTTTTTTAGGCATACTGAATGACGACAAAATAGGGTCACTAGATAAAGAAACATCATCACCCCTTATCCTCTCTTTTTTTATAATGGCATAACTATCCTTGCATAATTAGTGTTAATGATTATGATTATATTTAATGGTAATAATTAATTAGAAATGTTACTGATTGATTAAGTTAATTGTTAGTGTGATATTATAGTTGAAAAATATTGTTTTTGTGAGAGAGTTGGGTTTTTCTTTGAGAGAGGAATAAGAAGTGAGAAAAACCTAGGTTTTTGAGATTATTGTAATTCAAATGGCGAATGAGAATCTTCCTTTCATAAACAGAATGTAATATATATGTATGGTTAATATCCTTTTTGTAGTTTGAATTCTTCAAAAAACTGAATTTTTACATATAAGTTCGGCGAACCTGAGAGAGGTTCGGTTGATAACTAGTATGCGCATAGATGAACAGTTCGACTCATTCGAAACCTAATGCTTGTCATCCGAACTTATATTTTGATAAGAAACTCTAGTTAAAGGTTCGACATATAAAATTAATAATGAATCAGCCAAACTATTTTTATAACAAGTTAGGCTTATAAAAAAATAAGCCGAGCTTGACATACATAGACATCATGGGAAATTAGTCATAAGGTTCGGCTAATACAAATCAATTTTCTAATCAGCCGAACCTGGGAAAAATAATCTTTTACCTTATTGCATGGTTCAGCTCTATTTTCATATTATCGAATCAGACGAACTTGTAGTTCGCTAAATTTATTAAATTAGGTTCGGCGGATAATTGAGATAAACATATCGGCCGAACTGTTTTTAAGCACCTTTAGGATGACGAACAAAGTGAAGTTCCACTGGTAATTCTTCTCAATTATAAGCCAAAATTAACTCTATAATCGCAAAAAACCAGGTTTTTTTTTATGATTCAATCTATTTTATCAATCAAAATAACAAAATAAGAAATGAGTTTGTAGAAAATATCTTTCAATACTCATTTCAAGATTCGGTTCTTCACTCGGTTGAATTTATGATTGAATTTCAGTTTCAACACCTCAATTTGTTTTTGTTCTTCAATTAACGGATTAGAAGAAGAATTTGAACTCCTACCTAGTGATTTTATATCTATGTTTCTTTGTGCGAGTTATTTTATATCAATGTTTAATAAACCAAATTCAAATTTTCATGAATCAATGATTAATTGCAGCAATGAAAAAAATGTCGATTCTAATTTTTGATCTTAAAGTTAGAGAAAAAGATAATATGCTTAAATTTAAAGGTGATTTTTTTTTTTTTGATTTTAGGTTTTAAGGATAAGGTCACTTTAATAATTTAAATCGTCTAAGGATGTATAGGTAATTGCAATATCCTTTAGACACCCCTTATAAATCCACCCTAGATAGGATAATGAGTAAGTATGCCTCAAAACAAGTTTCACGCAGAACCTCGATCCAAATTCACCACCCTTAGAGCATCTCCAACGGGACAATGAAAATTTCCTATATATAAGGCCACATAGGTTTTTTTATCAAAATATCTTCTCCAACGGAGATGTGATATTGAATGTGGAGATGAGTTAGGGTGCTAGTTATCCTCACATCCTTTAACCCATCCTCTACTTTTAGAGGTTCTCTTGAAGGATGTTAGGATTCCTAATCATCAGTTTTACTAAACATAACCGAAAAAAGTAAAAAGAAAATAAATAAAATATGTCTAATCAATCAGATAAATACAAATAGTTTATATTAGTAATCTAGACATTAACCGGTTGGAAATTATTTTTCTG
This sequence comes from Papaver somniferum, assembly GCF_003573695.1. Lineage (NCBI taxonomy): Eukaryota > Viridiplantae > Streptophyta > Magnoliopsida > Ranunculales > Papaveraceae > Papaver > Papaver somniferum. The sequence goes on along the minus strand of NC_039360.1, from coordinate 161,442,607 downwards.
ATATTCCTAAAAATACGGTAAAACTAGAGTTTAAACTTTCGAAGGATGTCTTCATACCGATGCCACATAGAAATCACATCACATTTCATTGGAGATGCTCTTATTGGCCGACTGTTAAGAAGGCCTTCTACGTGATGGCAATATGTAGTCTTCCGTCATAAAATTAAGTTACAATTTGAGATAATCAATCAAATTGTTCATCAATATCAATCAAAGAAACTCAAAGACAGAGATTACGAGTTCAAATTTATTCATAATATCCATTACATCGATCTGATTCAATCGATCTCTTCTTCAAGTTTTGCAAATTACAAAAAGAAAAAAAAAATGAAAGAAAAACTATGTTCATTTTGTAAATTTTATCGAACCGAAGCCTTTTTAGTTCATTCCATTAATTTGCAGATTGAAACATGATCAAATTCAATCAAACTCCAGAAGCAGAGAATTAAATTGCAGGGTTGCAGACTTACAGTAGCAGTGAATCGGGTGAAGAAGATAACTTTTAGGGTCGAGTCTTCCCTTATCCGACCCATTGGCCCATATGCGAATACATAATTCACTGGATCTTCATTTTTCATTCTTCTTCTTGTAAAATCAATCAAACCGTTCTTCTTCACATTAAAAATCCTTCAATTTCAGCATCCTTGTTGTTGAACATAGAAAACTCTTCTCGAATGAATTTAGATATGTTCATTAACCATGCAATATTGCATATGAGTTCTTGATTTATTGTTGCTAAATGCTTTCACTATCAAAATAGTATATTGCGTTGCTGCTAATTTATTTTGGTGAGAAAGATAGCACACGAGGCAGAGAGGAGAAAGAAACGCTAATACAGATTACATATTAGATAGTGAAAGCTAGGTAGGATTTATATGTGTGAGGAATTACCTAAAGAATCCTTATTAAGCGAATTACCTAAAGTGACCTCTGACACAGGTAGGTTTCTGTTGAGAAATGTGAATCCAATCTCCAAACTAAAGTAAAGCTAACGACTAACGTGTAACGCTGCATAGTGATGTGCTCAACAATAAGGAGCTCCTTTGTTAATAGGATAAAATGAGAAATAATACAATGATGCATATTTATAAGTAAGCTACAACGGCTGCTCTTTGTTGTTGTGATATATATTTATCCAAAGAAACAAGAAATGTGTTTGTGAAATAAAACTTCTACTTAAGCTGTTAGGTGAGATATTAACTCACCCTTTTCGTCGGCCCCCACCGCTTGCGGTCAACTAGTAGTATGAGAGTCAAGTTCCAAAATCTGGGCTATCCCGTTTGGTGGCATGGGATAGAACCGTACATTGGCATGGGACAACAACTAGGCTTCTATTTATTCCCTTGGGAACCATGAAAGAAGAACCATTTTCATTTGTCAACATCGGTCACTCTCCACAACCAAACCCCCCTTTTCTCCTCAAAACCCTAGTTTTCTTTCCTGACGTCAATTTCCCGTCTATTCTGCAATTACTACTCTGAAATCACCCCTTGTATTTGATTAGGGTTTCCATGGGGAACTTCGATATGGTCCCATTAGAGATTATGTTAGAAATTTTATCTCGTGTTCTAATTGAATCTCTTCTTGAGTGAAAATTGGTTTCAAAATCATGGAGAAAACTGCTTCAACATCCATCCTTCTCAAAATTGCAAATTGATTCTGTCCATGATTCTGATGGTAAGTTGAATTGCATATTTTATACACAATGCTCTGCCAGGTCTGGTTATAAACCTTTTTACTATACTAAGTATGATGAGAATTTAAACCGTTTTAGTCGAACCGCACAGATCAATTTAAGAACTCCATTTGAGTATTCTTTTATCCTTGGTTCTTGTAACGGTTTAGTCTGTTATGGCATGAACCTGCTTATATCTGTAATCCGGTCACTAGAGAGTATATTGTCCTCCCAACTGAAAAAGCTTCGCAAATGGATTTGGTTACAGTCCTTCGACCAATGAGTTTAAAGTTGTTAGAATCAACTGGAATTGGAAAGACCCAAACTATAGAACTATTCAGGTATACACTCTTGGCAGTGGAATAGGATGGAGAAATGTGGGAAAGATGGACTATAATCTGTCTAATCAAGGTGGTTTGTGTGTGAATGGAGCTATTCATTGGATGGTCGAAAACAAACGTACCATTGTTGCCTTCGATTTGGCTGATGAAGATTTGCGTGAACTTCCATTACGCTAACACAGAAGATGACATATTATCTTAACCAGTTATTTGCCAAGAGTCTTTACGATTCTATTCTGTTGGAGCACACATTCCGTGAAGCTAATTTTGCAGCTGATAAAATGGCAAAGACTTGGTGTTTATTGGACTACGGTGTAAGAATTAATTATGTCGGTCGTCTAACTGTTCTACATTCAATTGAATTACCAAATGGTTCTTATTTTCGTTTTAAATAGTTCTTTTGAGTTTTTGGGGTTGCTGTGACCTCTTTTCTCATGAACTACCTTGTATATAACTATTTTTCTTAATACAACTTTTGACTTATAAAAATAAAATAAAATATCTGCTCCATTGGAATGGTCAAAAATTTAGTAGTGTTGCTCATGATCTGATTAAGTTGTCAGTTTTATTAATTACTTTTGCTGGTGGTAATATATATACACACACCACCTTCAGTTTGTATCTTAAACTAATAGTTTGTTAATTTCTCAACTATGTGGTAATGCGAGGCCGAGTCTTCCTAGGACCTTCACAAACTAGCTACAAGACCAGGTTTCCATTCACCACCAAGTCTGTTAATAATGTAAAATTTTATTTTTAATTTATTTTATAAAATTAAAAAAGAGATTAAGCGAGATGGGTTACTAGTGCAGTGCGGAAACATTGAATAGAATAACTATCTAAAACTCATACATTTCTGAGATAACATTCAAGAAACACAATACTCTTTATTTATCCAAAAACTGTTTAACATTAACACAAAGAGCTCGTTATATAGATAATTCTTCTCATATTTCCTAAATTATCAAAATACTGATTACCTAACATAAAAAATATTTCTAAACTAATAAATCCCTACATAAATAATTATACTACTAAAATATTCTTCATAAATGAAAATAACTTAATTAATCATAAATATTATTTTCTAAATAATAATAGTAAATAGGAGAATATTACCATTAAACAAATATATTTCCTTTCCCTAAATACTCCACCATCCTTCTCTTCTCTGAAAAAAAAACTCTCTCTCGAATTTTGCTTGTATAATTGCTCGCATTTATAATCCGTTGAGAAAATTTTATATAATCCTTTGGAAAATCCAAACTTTGCAAAGTTATTTACGGACACAATAACACTTGTACAGAACTAATCGTACAAACTGATTCATGAGAATGATCAACATATTTGGGACATATAAAAAACTTTAGTAAAATCAGTTCGCTCATGCAAACAAATTGTGTCAAGTAGAACAGGGGGAAGTTGTAAAAAATCGGCATCCACAATAATGAAAATCTATTTGGTTCCCAGTTATGCTCAGCTACTGAGTTTGCCAAGTCCATTTTTGTAATCCAAAAGATAAAAAGTCCTTTAGCATGCTTAACCTGTTGGATTGTAGGACATTTAAGCAAATATATCTTCATTTGTGATTTGTTTCTTAAACCTCCAATTGCTGAGCCTGAGTTTATTGTAGTTTATCTGCATGTATGAGCTTTCCTTTTAGAATGTATGAGTTGGGAAATTAATACTTTATTTCCCATTTCTCCGAATCCTGAAATAAAGTTGCAGTTAGGCTATATGCTTTAGTAGGAAGTTAAAGGCATAAAACAAATTTTGTGAGGGATCTCAGTGTTTCTTTAAATTGCCACAGTGTCCCAGCTCAGACATTACAATTAATAAGCTGTTGGGGTTTGATGTTTGTTCTGTAGAAGTATTGATTTCAAGTCCCTATTAAATTAGATCTGCAGACTTTCCTTTTGCTATGCTTCAATCCGGGAAGGAAACCCAAATTGACACTTGAGTAATGTGTATCAACCAAACTGTTTTTGTTAATGTATTTACTAGTAAGAGTGTTTAGTTTACATGTTTTTGTTTCATTGAACTAAATGCATTGGAGGATGTGATGCAGACTTTAGTAAACTCAATTCATTTATGCAAACGGAATTGGATAAGTAGATCCACTGCATTTAGATACATTCCCTCTTTGATGTTTGGACAACTTGTTCTGGATATGTCGTTGGTCTTTGGTGTTTATCATCTTGCTTGGACAAAGTCTGTTCAACCTTAGTACGGGAAATTCGTGCATATCTGTAACAATGCACTTGTAGTACCTTTAGATTTATAGAGGATATTGTTTATAATGACAAAGATGAATGCAACTTTTTTCTCTATTGTCCAACTTTCAGTTATTTACCAACATCCTTCCCATGTTTTTCCATGTTTATTATGTTGTTTATTAGGCGTTTTGATTTACTATTTGTTAATGGATGATATATTATTGCTTTTGTTTCAGTTTCAATTTCATATATTAAAGACTTGCTTATATCATCTTTGTCATTTTGCAGGCTGCTGGATTGGTATTTACAGAAGCCTAACGTCGGCAAGTCTGTCGTTAAGAAGAGGATGCATTCTTTTGGTACTTGTGTTGCAGAAGACAAAGAGACAAGTAATGATTTTTTTTAACTAGGACTCAACCATTTTACTCAAGACATAATTGTTAATGTTCTCACAAATAGAAAGAACTGGTAGTGTCGCCTAGCGAAGAAGGCTGCTGTGCCTAGATGCTTAGCTGTATGCATTTTAGCCATGATGAATTTCAAGATGCCTCATGGTTGTCATTTTTTCTTCGTGTCTTGCTTCTTAATTTAAAGCTTATTTTTGCTTATACTTGACCAGTTCTGGGATTTTGGCTTGACGATTGGCATAACTTTTAATTCTTGGCTTGCTTGGTATATTACTGACCATTTAAAATTGTGCAATTTATCGGATCCATAAATACTGGTTTACATGATATGGACACTGTTCGAATTCGAATGTTGTCATTTCTGGTTTTTTCGAAGTTTCCTATTTTCGTTTCTTTAATTTTTGATTTTCTTAGAATTGGCACTTGAATTTCTTAGAAGGGTCCAAAAACTGCATAATAACTCAGGCAAGCCACTTCAAATTTATGGTGGAGAAACTAAAAACACGGGTACATGAACATATGACATATTAAACTACATCAAATTAGAAGGGAAAATGTAAACACAACACCATCCACACACACAACAATTATTACAGTAAAAACCATTCACACACAATAATTATCAAGGTACAGTAAAAACGTAGTACAATCTGTACCCGATTAGGTAATTTAAAGAGGACAACATCTTTCGCAGCCGCAGCATGGCTTGAAAGCATACTGGCCGTCTGGGCAGATTAGCACATTGAGTGTGCAAAAAACTTGTCGTACGCACACAACTCTTCCGCATAGCGATGACCGTGACGACCTAGGTACTATAGGGCATCTATTCGATTGGAGTAGCATCCCTGATAGACATTCAATTAGTTAGTAATTAGATATACGAACATAAACTGCGAAACTGTATTTAATTATTAAACTATGTTGAAAGGATTTACATATAGGAAATTAGACTTACTACTGCTCGCAGAAGAGGCTGCAGGCACGGCAATCAAGACGAATAAGAAGAAGCAAAAGAACATACTCATCTTGGCCATGATTTCTGTTTATTTTCGATAGAACTTCTTCTTGCAGTTTGATACTATGACTCTTGCTTTTTGTATGAATGATTTAGATATGGATGATCAAGTACTAAAACTAACCTCTATATATAGGCATGAATGAGATGATACAAATGACGGTCGGTACTAAGATGACCATTTCTTCTAAGATGAAAATTTGAAAAAATCAAGAAACTAGTTAACTATTTCGAGTGTTGTTGTCCACCATCCCAATTGCAATTAAAATTCAGTGATTACCTAGCCTTTAGCTTCGTGAACTTTTCAACTAAACGTAACACAGAAGATGACATGTTATCTTAACCAGTTATCTGCCAAGAGTCTTTACGATTCTATTCTGCTGGAGCACACATTCCGTGAAGCTAATTTTGCACCTGATAAAATGGCGAAGACTGGGTGTTTATTGGACTACGGTGTAAGAATTAATTATGTCGGTCGTCCAACTGTTCTATATTCAATTGAATTACCAAATATTTCTTATTTTCGTTTTAAATAGTTCTTTTGAGTTTTTGGGGTTTATGTGACCTCTTTTCTCATGAACTACCTTGTATATAACTCTTTTTCTTAATACAACTTTTGACTTATAAAAATAAAATAAAATATCTGCTCCATTGAAATGGTCAAAAATTTAGTAGTGTTGCTCATGATCCGATTAAGTTGTCAGTTTTATTAATTACTTCTGTTGATGGTAATATATATACACACACCACCTTTAGTTTGTATATTAAACTAATAGTTTGTTAATTTCTCAACTATGTGGTAATGCGAGGCCGAGTCTTCCTAGGACCTTCACAAACTAACTACAAGACCAGGTTTCTGAATATGAGTCAACCCCTGACTCCGACCGAGTCAGCAGTCAGACCGTTTGTTTTTCATTTTGAGTCAGATCTGACTCGACCTATGACTCAGACATAACCCCTGACTCGGACTCATTTGAGTCAGGTAACAAAATACCCCTGACTCATGGGACCAAACCACCAACTCACTTATTTCCGAGTCAGATGAGTCAGATCTGACTCAAAACAAACATATCGACTCAGATCCAGATGAGTCAGGTGATTTCACTCAGATCCAGACGACTCAGATGAGTCAGGAGTATACAAACATGGTGTAAGTCTGTTAATAATGTAACATTTTATTTTTAATTTATTTTATAAAATTAAAAAAGAGATTAAGCGAGATGGGTTACTAATGCAGTGCGGAAACGTTGAATAGAATAACTATCTAAAACTCATACATTTCTGAGATAACATTCAAGAAACACAATACTCTTTATTCATCCAAAAACTGTTTAACATTAACACAAAGAGCTCGTTATATAGATAACTCTTCTCATATTTCCTAAATTATCAAAATACTGATTACCTAAAATAAAAAATATTTCTAAACTAATAAATCCCTACATAAATAATTATACTACTAAAATATTCTTCATAAATGAAAATAACTTAATTAATCATAATATTATTTTCTAAATAATAATAATAAATAAGAGAATATTACCAATAAACAAATATATTTCCTTTCCCTAAATACCCCACCATTCTTCGCTTCCCAGAAAAAAATTCTCTCTCGAATTTTGCTTGTATAATTGCTCGCATTTATAATCCGTTGAGAAAATTTCATATAATCCTTTGGAAAATCCAATCTTTGCAAAGTTATTTTCGGACACAATAACACTTGTACAGAACTAATCGTACAAACTGATTCATGAGAATGATCAACGTATTTGGGACATATAAAAAACTTATCGTCAAGGTAAACATCATAGAGTGGAGGTGAATTTCAATCCACGGTAACTTGATATTTTTCAATTTCAGAAAAAGAAACAATATCATTAAACCTTTCGATTTCAAGCTTTAATGCGTACTCCAACGAATCTCGCGGATCATGTGCAACTCCTTGAAATCCTTTCTCCTTGTCACCAAAGCGGTTTTGGTTATTTTCATCACCGGTCACTTCCTCCACTCGTTGTAGGCTAGGACCATGATGGGGCTCTTGCTGATGATGCATTTCATTCAATAGGAGGGTGAGCGCCTTTTACCTTCCGTTCTAGATCATCTATTTCCGCTTGCTCTTTCTCATTGCTGAGAGAGACTCTTCGAACAACCCCATAATTTCTTCCTCGAAACATGATGCAGGAGCGTTGCCTGTCTCTGAACAAACTGATGCAGTGCAGAAACGTTGAATAGAATAACTATCTAAAACTCATATATTTCTGAGATAACACTCAAAAAACACAATACTCTTTATCATCCAAAAACGGTTTAACATTAACACAAAGATCTCTTTATATAGATAACTCTTCTCATATTTCCTAAACTATCAAAATACTGATTACCTAAAATAAGAGATATTTCTAAACTAATAAATTTCTACATAAATAGTTATACTACTACAATATTCTTCATAAATGAAAATAACTTAATTAATCATAATATTATTTCTAAATAATAATAATAAATAAGAGAATAATACCAATAAACAAATATACTTCCTTTTTCTAAATACTCCACAAGTTACTTAGAGGATGGGGCTGTAAGGATTGAGAGTCTCTTTCAAAACCGAAGAGTGGACAAATTTGATCAAACTAGGTCGTACGATGGAGAAACCCCCTTTAAAGGTTAAACCAAGATATGGTGAAGTGGTCTGTGAAGTAACTAGTACAAGTTGATTATGTTTTATTGTGTCAACTGGCAGTTGACATGGCCTTTTGGCTCGAAAATAAGTGTGAAGATGAAGTTAACTTGAGATACAAGTTTTAAAATTTGATTACTCTACAAAAATGTATTATGGTATTTGATTAGATTTGGAAGTAGTATCCTAATATAGTATTCATAGAGTTCGGGAGGTCTAAGGTTTGTGTTGCCTATAAAAGGAACCAGCTAACACCTTTGTAACATACACCTAATTATAATAATGTAGTCGTTTACTGCTTCCTTGTTTATTATCTTCTCTCTTGTCAGATCTCGCACCTCCTTTCAACCCAAACTCAGTCAGCTTTTCTTTTAGTTGAAGGAGTGAGTGAAAGACTTCAATATAGGCAAACAGAATTATGTGTTTATGTTAGTTTTACATGTTTTTATTTTCTTGAACTAAATGCATCCGAGGATGTGATGCAGACTTTAGTAAAATCAGTTCGCTCATGCAAACAAAATTTGTCAAGTAGAGCAGGGGGAAGTTGTAAAAAATTGGCATCCACAATTATGAAATCTATTTGGTTCCCGGTTGTGCTCAGCTACTGAGTTTACCAACTACATTTTTGTAATCCAAAAGACAGAAAGTCCTTTAGCCTGCTTAACCTGTTGGATTGTAAGACATTTAAGCAAATATATCTTTATTTGTGATTTGTTTCTTAAACCTCCAATTGCTGAGCCTGAGTTTATTGTAGTTTATCAGCGTGTATCAGCTTTCCTTTTGTGATGTATGAGTTGGGAAATATATAATATTGCTTTTGTTTCAGTTTCAATTCCAAAGACTAAAGACTTGCTTCTATCATCTTTGTCATTTTGCAGGCTGCTGGATTGGTATTTACAGAAGCCTTAAGGTCGGCAAGTGTGGCGTTAAGAAGAGGATGCATTCTTTTGGTACTTGTGTTGCAGGAGACAAAGAGACGAGTAATGAGGTTTTTTAACTAGGACTCAAAACCAATTTAATCTAGATGTAATTGTTAATGATTTGTCACAAACAGAATCAGAGTTAAGAACTAGCAGTGTCGCCTAGTGAAGAAAAGCGTGCTTTTCCTAGGTCCTTAGCTGTATGCATTTTAGCCGTCGTGAATCTCAAGATGCCGCGTGGTTATGATTTTTTCTCCTTGTTTTGCTTCTTAATTTAAATCTTGATTTTGCTTATACTTCCAGTTTTTCGATTTTGGCTCGAAAATTCGCATAACTTTTAACCATTCTCTTTCCAGAAAAAACAGAAGAACCCAAAAACCTTAGCCGTTTTGATTTTGTTTCTTTGGAGCGGATCCATGCTGAAAAATCTAAATCCTTCTTCTTCATCGCCTTTTATTTCCTCTCTGACTTTTTGTTTTTGGTTTCGAATGACAGATCCAGATTCAACCTCAACTGGATCTCTTTGATATTGGTTCTCTACCTGTTTTAGGTTTTCTTAATATCTTTAGTGTTGGTTCCTGATCCTTATCAACCATCCTTTCTTCTTTCTATTTCAGTTTCTATTTTTTGGTTTCTAGTGCATCCTCTTTTCTTTTTAATCTTAAAGTTCTGCTGGTCTGGGTATTTTAATTTTCATCTTTGTTACACTACGGGAAAAATCTACATCTACAACTGGAGACAACACTTCGCTATACATCGTAGAAAGTCCCATGTTTTACAACTGGTTTCAAAGGAAGAGTTGTCGTATATCATCACTACCAACCCTTAGGAACAACGGGTTGCGCTAAGAAAACAAACGACAACTCCTTTAGCAAAACTGTTGTGACGACATTTAGGTATAACAACTTTTTTTCATAAATGTAGTGACTTAGCCTATCACAATTCTCACAAGTGTTGTTGAAGAACACAAAAATATGATAATGAAAAATACGTTAGAGGGGAGATTCGAACATGAACCTAGTGCATGGATGTCTAGCTCATCAACCATCCTTACAGTTCACAAGTTTAGGTTTTTTTTTTTTAATAGAAACGTATAACAACACTTATAAGTGTTGTTGAAGTTAAAATATAGAATGTGGGAAAAAATGAGGTTTGGGGATTCTCATTTCTGCTAAATTTTTCTCACGTCTGCTAAAAATTATTTTGGTCTCCAGTTCTACTAAATTTTTCTCACTTATGCTAAAAACTATTTTCTCTAACACCCCCCACTAAATTCTAGAAATTTAGGATTTTTGAGATTGGGTAGAAATATCCAAAAGAGGGTTTGTTTAAGGTTTCAGAGAATATTCTGATGGAATCTTACATGTAAAGGGTTCATCTTTACAAATTTTTAAGGTTTCATAGAATATTCTGAATGAATCTTATCTGTAAATGGATGGATTCGTCGTTCTTACCAAATTTTTGACTTATAGTAGTCCACTCATGGCCAGGATCGATCTGGGAGCCTGTTATGCATACAATATGCAGAAACATGGTTTGTTTAAGGTTTCGTAGAATATTCTGAAGGAATCTTACCTGTAAATGGATGGGTTCGTCGTTCTTACCAAATTTTTGACTTATACTAGTCCACTCACGGCCATGTTTCGATCTCGGAGCCTGGTATGCATACAATATGCAGAAATAGGGTTTGTTTAAGGTTTCATAGAATATTACAAAGGAATATTACCTGTAAATGGATGGATTCATCGTTCTTACCAAGTTTCTGATTTAGAGTAGTCAACTCGCGGCCAGGTTTCGATCTCGGAGCCTGGTATGCATACAATATGCAGAAGTAGGGTTTGTTTAAGGTTTCTTAGAATATTCCGAAGGAATTTTACCTGTAATTGGATGGATTCATCGTTCTTACCAAGTTTTTGACTTGTAGTAGTCAACTCCCAGCCATGTTTCGAACTCGGAATCTGGTATGCATACAATATGCAGAAATAGGGTTTGTTTAAGGTCTCATAGAATATTCTGAAGGAATCTTACATGTAAATGGATGTATTCGTCGTTCTTACCAAGTTTTTGACTTAGAGTAGTCAACTCGCGGCCAGGTTTCGATCTCGGATCCTGGTTTGCATACAATATGCAGAAATAGGGTTTGTTTAAGGTTTTGTATAAATTTTTACGAAGGAATCTTACCTGTAAATGGATGGATTCGTCGTTCTTACCAAGTTTCTGACTTAGAGTAGTCAACTCGCGGCCAGGTTTTGATCTCGGAGCCTGGTATGCATACAATATGCAGAAATAGGGTTTGTTTAATGTTTCGTAGAATATTCCGAAGGAATCTTACCTGTAAATGGATGGATTCGTCGTTCTTACCAAGTTTCTGACTTATAGTAGTCCACTCCCGGCCAGGTTTCGATCTCAGAGCCTGGTATGCATACAATATGCAAAAATATATTTTGTTTAAGGTTTCATAGAATATTCCGAAGAAATCTTACCTGTAAATGGATGGATTCATCGTTCTTACCAAGTTTTGTGTGTGTTTAAGGTTTCGTAGAATTATGTGTTTATATTAGTTTTATGCACTTTGAAACTAACATAAATGGTTGGATTCATCGTTTTCGTAGAATCTATGACTTATAGTAGTCCATAGAATATTTCCATGGAATCTTACCAGTAAATGGTTGGATTCATCGTTTTTGTGCACTTTGAAACTTCTTGGTTCATAGTTTGTAAGTCGTTATACCGAACCTGAAGTTTGAATCGACACTGAGCTTCATTTTCATCAATTTCGATGATGTATCATGCTAATTTTGAAGTCAGAACCCTCTCAGAGCTTCGTGGTTCATAGATTATATGTCATTATACAAAGTTTGAAGTTCGAATCGACATTGAGCTTCATATTTATCGATTTTGATGATGTATCATGCTAAGTTTGAAGTCAGAACCCTCTCAGAGCTTCTTGGTTCATAGTTTGTATGTCGTTATACCACATTTGAAGTTTGAATCGACACTGAGCTTCATATTTATCGATTTCAATGATGTATCATGCTACTAATGTGAACTAAAGTTACTTCATGACCTGCATGACTAGTCGAAATTACTTCATGACCTATGTAACTAGTCGAAATTCTAACCGGAAGCACAAAGAGAAAGCACAAAAGCACAAAGAAACACACCAATTATCGAATTCATTTCTTATTTTTCAGCTTCATTCTTATACATTTTTTGGATTATTTTATATCAGAATGTTGATAACAATATGCCAAATTTATTCGTATTTTTTTTTGGATTTTTTCGTGTCGAAGGTTGATAATAAAACCGAATACATGAGTGTGTATTAGCACAAAGAAAAACACACATGCTTCTTAATCCGTATGAGCATCCCAAAATACAATCTCAACCGTGAAATTATTTTCACAATCCGTATGAGTGGATCAAACAAAATCTGGTCCGTCCAACATTTTCATTCACCCACCAAACCCTCCCTCAACATATAGTTATTAAGTTAGTTTTAATTTAAATTAAAATAAAAGGTAAATGTGTATTTACCAAAATTTTGGACACCCCTTATAAGTATGGGGAGGTTGTCCTAATAAGACCATGATCCCCAAAAAAACCATTCCAAGCTCTCTCATTCCGAGATGCTTAGGTATATTCTACACTTTTTTTTTCCTTCAATGTCTCTTTTGTTATGTTTTCAAAGCTTGAATCATTCGATCAAGGCACCTCTTAAAATAAAAAATAAAAAGTTCAAAAAAAAATAACTGCTCTATTTGATAAGTTCTATACTCTCCCAAAGTGATTGTAAACATTTGTTTGCTTGCTTCCTTTAGGCGTGAAAACTAATCCGGCTATTTTCTAAAAGATAAATTAGGTTTTGAAAATGACAAATTAGTTTTCGATTATTTCTAAATCATTCCCTTTTTTGTTTCCATAGTTAATGAAATAGTCTCGACATATTATTCAGTTTAACTACATTCAAATGTGAGGATAGTGCTAGATATACTAGTCAACTATATTTTCAAGTGTGACGGTGTCTTTTAGATTTTAAATCTCGAGATTTTCTTCTGGGATGTATAACATTTTCGATAAAAAAGAGCTAAGAAAAACACCAATATTGTTGGGTTATTTGTAGTTTGATACTCGAGTTTTAACTAGAATTTTATTCTGTAAATAGGGATGTCAAGGATACTTATCGAAACGGATAGTAACTCAGTCGTTTTTGTTACGATAAAAGTTATCTGATATCCGATAACATCCGATGAAAATCTACGATTCATTTCGATTCCGTTATGTTTAAGTTATCGACTATTGGATAATACCCCAATAATTTCTGGTGTCTGACAAAAAACAGATATACCAGTTTTTCAAATCTGAATTCATCTCAAAATAGACAGTTTTCAGTTCAAAAGCCATACCACACAAGTAAAGACATACAAATGTTATAAATTTCTTAGTCACATGTTGTTGCAAAAAAAAAAAAAAACTTAAAAACAGTTGGATTCTTATAATGAGATGTGAATTTTCATAGCTTGCTACAGTGCAACTGCAAATGCGTTCCTCCGGTCCTTAGTTCTTCCTTACTCCTTAGTCCTTATACATCTGCATAATTATTGAAATAGTCTTGACATGTTAGTCAATTTAATTACAATACAATGTAAAGATGCTGCTAGATATATTCTTCAGCTATATTTTCAAGTGTGATGGTGTCATTTTGCTTTAAAAAATTGACGAAATTACAAAATTTTGAAAAGGCCATCCGCCACCTAAATTATTATAGCTTTACCACACTCAGAGTTGTAACGATTGAATACTCATGGATTTATTTCTAACCTACCAATATATAGATTCTTGAATCCGTCGATGGATGTCATTTTTAAATAATACATGAATAATTTAGTTTGTTCGCTATATATAAATATTACTCTCCACATCCCATTTTGTAAGTACTAAATCTGTTTTGTTTTCTGGCATCTGTTTGCTATATATAAGAACTACTCTCCCCATCCCATTTTGTAAGTACTAAATGTTTTTTTTTGTTGGCATGCCAAAATATTGATAACTTAAGCGAATTATTTTTATTTTCATCCGGTAAATTTAAACTTTTTTATTTTAAATTTTCACTTCAAAACTTTTAAAAATACGTTCTTCCAATATCAATAAAAAATCTTAAAAATAATAATTGTAATTCATGGAAAGCACTCGATTTTTTTTTTGTTCTCCTTAATTTTTTTCATTTTCTCAGCGTATACGAACAAATTGAAACTGAGGGAGCACTCATAATTAACATAGTCTGGATTGGTTAATTGTACATGATGAATGGCATGGTAGACTTACCATTGGGAAAGCTGACATATCAATAAATGTATTGTTGGTTTATTTGTACTTTGATACCCAAATTTCAAAAGATCTGTCATTTTGTAACCTAACCCTATAAGAATGGATTTTCTTTTTCTTGAACTTTATAAGAGAAGCTTTTATGAAACCTCCAAACGCGATTCAACTCCAAAGGAGGTTTTACAAAAGCAGAAGAAACCTGTTTTGAGGCACACTGATTTTTTTTAGGCATACTGAATGACGACAAAATAGGGTCACTAGATAAAGAAACATCATCACCCCTTATCCTCTCTCTTTTTATAATGACATAACTACCCTTACATAATTAGTGTTAATGATTATGATTATATTTAATGGTAATAATTAATTAGAAATGTTACTGATTGATTAAGTTAATTGTTAGTGTGATATTATAATTGAAAAATATTGTTTTTGTGAGAGAGTTGTTTTTCTTTGAGAGAGGAATAAGAAGTGAGAAAAACCTAGGTTTTTGAGATTATTGTAATTCAAATGACGAATGAGATTCTTCATTTCATAAACAGAATGTAATATATATGTATGATTAATATCCTTTTTGTAGTTTGAATTCTTCAAAAAACTGAATTTTTACATATAAGTTCGGCGAACCTGAGAGAGGTTCGGCTGATAACTAGTATGCGCATAGATGAACAGTTCGACTCATTCAAAACCTAATGCTTGTCATCCGAACTTATATTTTGATAAGAAACTCTAGTTAAAGGTTCGACATATAAAATTAATAATGAATCAGCCAAACTATTTTTATAACAAGTTCGGCTTATAAACAAATCAGCCGAACCTGACATACATAGACATCATGGGAAATTAGTCATAAGGTTCGGCTAATACAAATCAATTTTCTAATCAGCCGAACCTGGGAAAAATAATCTTTTACCTTATTGCATGGTTCGTCTCTATTTTCATATTATCGAATCAGACGAACTTGTAGTTCGCTAAATTTATTAAATTAGGTTCGGCTGATAATTGAGATAAACATATCGGCCGAACTTTTTTTAAGCACCTTTAGGATGACGAACAAAGTGAAGTTCCATTGGTAATTCTTCTCAATTATAAGCCAAAATTAACTCTATAATCGCAAAAAACCAGGTTTTTTTATGATTCAATCTATTTTATCAATCAAAATAACAAAATAAGAAATGAGTTTGTAGAAAATATCTTCCAATACTCATTTCAAGATTCGGTTCTTCACTCGATTGAATTTATGATTGAATTTCAGTTTCAACACCTCGATTTCTTTTTGTTCTTCAATTAACGGATTAGAAGAAGAATTTGAACTCCTACCTAGTGATTTTATATCTATGTTTCTTTGTGCGAGTTATTTTATATCAATGTTTAATAAACCAAATTCAAATTTTCATGAATCAATGATTAATTGAAGCAATGAAAAAAATGTCGATTCTAATTTTTGATCTTAAAGTTAGAGAAAAAGATAATATGCTTAAATTTAAAGGTGATTTTTTTTTTGATTTTAAGTTTTAAGGATAAGGTCACTTTAATAATTTAAATCGTCTAAGGATGTATAGGTAATTGCAATATCCTTTAGACACCCCTTATAAATCCACCCTAGATAGGATAATGAGTAAGTATGCCTCAAAACAAGTTTCACGCAGAACCTCGATCCAAATTCACCACCCTTAGAGCATCTCCAACGGGACAATGAAAATTTCCTATATATAAGGCCACATAGGTTTTTTTATCAAAATATCTTCTCCAAAGGAGATGTGATATTGAATGTGGAGATGAGTTAGGGTGCTAGTTATCCTCACATCCTTTAACCCATCCTCTACTTTTAGAGGTTCTCTTGAAGGATGTTAGGATTCCTAATCATCAGTTTTACTAAACATAACCGAAAAAAGTAAAAAGAAAATAAATAAAAATATGTCTAATCAATCAGATAAATACAAATAGTTTATATTAGTAATCTAGACATTAACCGGTTGGAGATTATTTTTCTGATATTCCTAAAAATACGGTAAAACTAGAGTTTAAACTTTCGAAGGATGTCTTCATACCGATGCCACATAGAAATCACATCACATTTCATTGGAGATGCTCTTATTGGCCGACTGTTAAGAAGGCCTTCTACGTGATGGCAATATGTAGTCTTTGTCCGTCATAAAATTACAGAAGCCTAACGTCGGCAAGTCTGTCGTTAAGAAGAGGATGCATTCTTTTGGTACTTGTGTTGCAGAAGACAAAGAGACAAGTAATGATTTTTTTTAACTAGGACTCAACCATTTTACTCAAGACATAATTGTTAATGTTCTCACAAATAGAAAGAACTGGTAGTGTCGCCTAGCGAAGAAGGCTGCTGTGCCTAGATGCTTAGCTGTATGCATTTTAGCCATGATGAATTTCAAGATGCCTCATGGTTGTCATTTTTTCTTCGTGTCTTGCTTCTTAATTTAAAGCTTATTTTTGCTTATACTTGACCAGTTCTGGGATTTTGGCTTGACGATTGGCATAACTTTTAATTCTTGGCTTGCTTGGTGTATTACTGACCATTTAAAATTGTGCAATTTATCGGATCCATAAATACTGGTTTACATGATATGGACACTGTTCGAATTCGAATGTTGTCATTTCTGGTTTTTCCGAAGTTTCCTATTTTTCGTTTCTTTAATATTTGATTTTCTTAGAATTGGCACTTGAATTTCTTAGAAGGGTCCAAAAACTGCATAATAACTCAGGCAAGCCACTTCAAATTTATGGTGGAGAAACTAAAAACACGGGTACATGAACATATGACATATTAAACTACATAAATTAGAAGGGAAAATGTAAACACAACACCATCCACACACACAACAATTATTACAGTAAAAACCATCCACACACAATAATTATCAAGGTACAGTAAAAACGTAGTACAATCTGTACCCGATTAGGTAATTTAAAGAGGACAACATCTTTCGCAGCCGCAGCATGGCTTGAAAGCATACTGGCCGTCTGGGCAGATTAGCACATTGAGTGTGCAAAAAACTTGTCGTACGCACACAACTCTTCCGCATAGCGATGACCGTGACGACCTAGGTACTATAGGGCATCTATTCGATTGGAGTAGCATCCCTGATAGACATTCAATTAGTTAGTAATTAGATATACGAACATAAACTGCGAAACTGTATTTAATTATTAAACTATGTTGAAAGGATTTACATATAGGAAATTAGACTTACTACTGCTCGCAGAAGAGGCTGCAGGCACGGCAATCAAGACGAATAAGAAGAAGCAAAAGAACATACTCATCTTGGCCATGATTTCTGTTTATTTTCGATAGAACTTCTTCTTGCAGTTTGATACTATGACTCTTGCTTTTTGTATGAATGATTTAGATATGGATGATCAAGTACTAAAACTAACCTCTATATATAGGCATGAATGAGATGATACAAATGACGGTCGGTACTAAGATGACCATTTCTTCTAAGATGAAAATTTGAAAAAATCAAGAAACTAGTTAACTATTTCGAGTGTTGTTGTCCACCATCCCAATTGCAATTAAAATTCAGTGATTACCTAGCCTTTAGCTTCGTGAACTTTTCAACTAAACGTAACACAGAAGATGACATGTTATCTTAACCAGTTATCTGCCAAGAGTCTTTACGATTCTATTCTGCTGGAGCACACATTCCGTGAAGCTAATTTTGCACCTGATAAAATGGCGAAGACTGGGTGTTTATTGGACTACGGTGTAAGAATTAATGATGTCGGTCGTCCAACTATTCTACATTCAATTGAATTACCAAATATTTCTTATTTTCGTTTTAAATAGTTCTTTTGAGTTTTTGGGGTTTCTGTGACCTCTTTTCTCATGAACTATCTTGTATATAACTCTTTTTCTCAATACAATTTTTGACTTATAAAAATAAAATAAAATATCTGCTCTATTGGAATGGTCAAAAATTTAATAGTGTTGCTCATGATCTGATTAAGTTGTCAGTTTTATTAATTACTTCTGCTGGTGGTAATATATATACACACACCAACTTCAGTTTGTATCTTAAACTAATAATTTGTTAATTTCTCAACTATGTGGTAATGCGAGGCCGAGTCTTCCTAGGACCTTCACAAACTAACTACAAGACCAGGTTTCCATTCACCACCAACTAAGTCTGTTAATAATGTAACGTTTTATTTTTAATTTATTTTATAAAATTAAAAAAGAGATTAAGTGAGATGGATTATTAATGCAGTGCGGAAACTTTGAATAGAATAACTATCTAAAACTCATACATTTCTAAGATAACATTCAAGAAACAAAATACTCTTTATTCATCCAAAAACTGTTTAACATTAACACAAAGAGCTCGTTATATAGATAACTCTTCTCATATTTCCTAAATTATCAAAATACTGATTACCTAAAATAAAAAATAGTTCTAAACGAATAAATCCCTACATAAATAATTATACTACTAAAATATTCTTCATATATGAAAATAACTTAATTAATCATAATATTATTTTCTAAATAATAATAATAAATAAGAGAATATTACCAATAAACAAATATATTTTTCCTTTCCCTAAATACTCTACCATTCTTCGCTTCTCAGAAAAAAATTCTCTCTTGAATTTTGCTTGTCTAATTGCTCGCATTTATAATCCGTTGAGAAAACTTCATATAATCCTTTGGAAAATCCAAACTTTGCAAAGTTATTTTCGGACAGAATAACACTTGTACAGAACTAATCGTACAAACTGATTCATGAGAATGATCAACGAATTTGGGACATATTAAAAACTTATCGTCAAGGTAAACATCATTGATTGGAGGTGAATTTCAATCCACGGTAACTTGATATTTTTCAATTTCAGAAAAAGAAAAAATATCATTAAACCTTTCGATTTCAACCTTTAATGCGGACTACAACGAATCTCGCGGATCATGTGCAACTCCTTGAAATCCTTTCTCCTTGTCACCAAAGAGGTTTTGGTTATTTTCATCACCGGTCACTTCCTCCACTTGTTGTAGGCTAGGACCATGATGGGGCTCTTGCTGATGATGCATTTCATCTAATAGGAGGGTGAGCGCCTTTTACCTTCCGTTCTAGATCATCTATTACCGTTTCCTCTTTCTCATTGCCGAGAGCGGCTCTTCGAACAACACCATAATTTCTTCCTCGAAACATGATGCAGGAGCGTCGCCTGTCTCTGAACCAACTGATGCAGTGCGGAAACGTTGAATAGAATAACTATCTAAAACTCATATATTTCTGAGATAACACTCAAGAAACACAATACTCTTTATTCATCCAAAAACGGTTTAACATTAACACAAAGATCTCTTTATATAGATAACTCTTCTCATATTTCCTAAACTATCAAAATACTGATTACCTAAAATAAGAGATATTTCTAAACTAATAAATTCCTACATGAATAATTATACTACTAAAATATTCTTCATAAATGAAAATAACTTAATTAATCATAATATTATTTCTAAATAATAATAATAAATAAGAGAATAATACCAATAAACAAATATATTTCTTTTTTCTAAATACTCCACCAGTTACTTAGAGGATGGGGATATAAGGATTGAGAGTCTCTTTCAAAACCGAAGAGTGGATAAATTTGATCAAACTAGGTCCTACGATGGAGAAACCCCCGTTAAAGGTTAAACCAAGATATGGTGAAGTGGTCTGTGAAGTAACTAGTACAAGTTGATTATGTTTTACTGTGTCAACTGGTAGTTGACATGGCCTTTTGGCTCGAAAATAAGTGTGAAGATGAAGTTAACTTGAGATACAAGTTTTAAAGTTTGATTACTCTACAAAAGTTTATTATGGTATTTTGATTAGATTTGGAAGTAGTATCCTAATATAGTATTCATAGAGTTTCGGGAGGTCTAAGGTTTGTGTTGCCTATAAAAGGCACCAGCTAACACCTTTGTAACATACACCTAATTATAATAATGTAGTCGTTTACTGCTTCCTTGTTTATTCTCTTCTCTCTTGTCAGATCTCGCACCTCCTTTCACCCCAAACTCAGTTAGATTTTCTTTTAGTTGAAGGATTGAGTGAAAGTCTTCAATATAGGCAAACAGAATTATGTGTTTATGTTAGTTTTACATGTTTTTATTTTCTTTAACTAAATGCATCTGAGGATGTGATGCGGTGGAGAGGGGTCAGCTTTCGGGTTTTAAAGTGGCGGAAAATGGTTCTATTATTTCTCATCTTCAATTTGCAGATGATACTTTGAGTTTTATTGATGCGTCAGTGGAGGAAGTTAGACGTTTGCTGATTATATTGGCTGTATTCGAAACAATTACGGGTCTGAAACTGAACCTAGATAAGAGCACTATGATTAGTGTGGGAGTTGATGAGGTTATAGATGATCTGGCTAGAGAACTAGGCTGTAAGACAGAGAAGCTTCCTTTTTTATATCTTGGGATGCCAATTGGAAACCATTGGCGTAGTACTTCGGTGTGGGATCAAGTGCTGATCAGAGTGGAGCAAAAGTTGGCATCATGGAGAAAACGATAACTTAATAAAGCGGGTAAGTTAATTCTTATTAAGAGCTCTCTGGAAAGTCTACCTATTTATTATCTCTCGCTTTTTTATCTTCCGGTGAGTGTGGAAAAGAAAATGATTAAGATCATGCGCAATTTCATGTGGGGAGCTGTGGAAGGTAGAAGGAAAATGGTTTGGGTCTCTTGGAAGAAAATTTGCATCCCGAAGGAGAATGGGGGGTTAGGCGTGATGAATCTGAGGAAAACAAATCATTCTTTGTTAATTAAGTGGATTTGGAGATTTTCGAAAAACAAGAATAGTTTATGGAGGAGAATTGTGAATGAAAAATTTTCTTATAATAATAATCTTCTAATTCCCGAGACGGATAATTCTTGTCAAGGAAGGAGTCTTTGGAAGAATGTCACTAATATGGTACCTCTAATACAAAATATAATGTCTTTCAAGGTAAGGAATGAGAAGGGCATTCGTTTTTGGAAGGATCAATGGTTAGATAGGGGTACACTTCAAGATCTTTTTCCGGTTGTTTTCAAAGAAGCAAGGCTGAAAAACGCTTCAATTTCGTACATGATTGTGAATGGGGAGTTGGTTTGCGATTTTGTGAGACATTTGAACATGAATGAGCAACTTGAATGCGATTTACTTAAGCGGGACTTGCATCAGGTGCCTGGACGAGGATGACACAATGGAGATTATGGAAAACTTCAGTTCTTTGAATTGTTATAAGAATCTTATAGGTGACTTGGAGGAGTGCAGCTTCAATCAATTCCTTTGGAAATCCAACATTCCTAACAAGGTTAGTTTCATCTTATGGGCTTCCTTTCATGATTCTCTCCCCACTAGAGATATGTTGAGACATCCTGGTGTTCAATTAGAAAGTGATCAATGCGTTCTTTGTAAAAACGTAAGGGAATATGCAAATCACATGTTCCTTCATTGCACATATGCTTTTGATATTTGGAAGTATTTCATTGCGGCCTTCAGAATTGCTTGGCCTTTCCCAAGCACGTTATTGCAATTGTTTGAAGCGTGGACCACTAATGTGCTGCGTGGTAGGGGTAGACAGGTTTGGCAAGTTTTGCATTACGCGGTTTGTTGGGTTTTGTGGAAGGAACGGAACGGAAGGGTTTTCGGAGGTCGTCACAAATGTGTGCAAGAAAGTATTGACTTGGTCAAACAAGTAGTAATTTTATGGTCATGTGATAATGATACTTTCATGTTTGTTGTCCCAAATCTTGTCCGGAGTAATTGGGATACTCTTATGTGTTGTAATTGACCTTGTTGGGGTTTTCTTTTTTTTTTTCTTTTAATATAACCTTTTGTTTCAAAAAAAAATAAAATCAGTTCGCTCATGTAAACGAAATTTGTCAAGTAGAGCAGGGGGAAGTTGTAAAAAATTGGCATCCACAATTATGAAATCTATTTGGTTCCCGGTTGTGCTCAGCTACTGAGTTTACCAACTACATTTTTGTAATCCAAAAGACAGAAAGTCCTTTATCATGCTTAACCTGTTGGATTGTAAGACATTTAAGCAAATATATCTTTATTTGTGATTTGTTTCTTAAACCTCCGATTGCTGAGCCTGAGTTTATTGTAGTTTATCAGCGTGTATCAGCTTTCCTTTTGTGATGTATGAGTTGGGAAATATATAATATTGCTTTTGTTTCAGGTTCAATTCCAAAGACTAAAGACTTGCTTCTATCATCTTTGTCATTTTGCAGGCTGCTGGATTGGTATTTACATAAGCCTTAAGGTCGGCAAGTGTGGCGTTAAGAAGAGGATGCATTCTTTTGGTACTTGTGTTGCAGGAGACAAAGAGACGAGTAATGAGGTTTTTTAACTAGGACTCAAAACCAATTTAATCTAGATGTAATTGTTAATGATCTGTCACAAACAGAATCAGAGTTAAGAACTAGCAGTGTCGCCTAGTGAAGAAAAGCGTGCTTTTCCTAGGTCCTTAGCTGTATGCATTTTAGCCGTCGTGAATCTCAAGATGCCGCGTGGTTATGATTTTTTCTTCTTGTTTTGCTTCTTAATTTAAAGCTTAATTTTGCTTATACTTCCAGTTTTTTGATTCACAAAATTGGTTAAAAAGACCAAAATCAATAATTCCTGAGTGAAGGACAGTTAGATTTTGATACTGTTTAAATGGATAAAAATGTAGAAATAGGCAGGATGTAACCAGTTTCATCGTGCCCATTTTCAAATATTTTTTATTATTTTTAATTTACACAGGATGTATCCAGTTTCATCCTTGCTATTTTTTAAATTTAAGCTAGGTACTATTTTTTTTTTACCATTTCACCCAAACTATTTTTTACTCGTCCATTTGAACCGTAATTTAAAAATATTTGGACAAATGATCCATTTTCCGTTTTGGATATTGGCTCGAAAATTCGCATAACTTTTAACCATTCTCTCTCCAGAAAAAACAGAAGAACCCAAAAACCTTAGCCGTTTTGATTTTGTTTCTTTGGAGCGGATCCATGCTGAAAAATCTAAATCCTTCTTCTTCATCGCCTTTTATTTCCTCTCTGACTTTTTTTTGTTTTTTTAATTTTTCGGCATTTTTTTTTGTTTTGAATGACAGATCCAGATTCAACTTCAACTGGATCTCTTTGATATTGGTTCTCTACCTGTTTTAGGTTTGCTTAATAGCTCTAGTGTTGGTTCCTGATCCTTATCAACCATCCTTTCTTCTTTCTATTTCAGTTTCTATTTTTTGCTTTCTAGTGCAGCCTCTTTTCTTTTTAATCTTAAAGTTCTGCTGGTTTGGGTATTTTAATTTTCAGCTATGTTATTAAATCGTGCAATTGTTTGTATGTGGATAGAAGTGGTGTTTACTGATCTGGGTTGGTATTTTCATCAAGTTCTTATGGATCGTTTTGATTCTTCAAACAAATAGCTCAGGCTCTTCTCTGCAAAGGAGACAAAACCACTTCAAAATCCATTGTAGACAGTTTTAATTAGACCAGCAGCCATCGGCAAAGTAGCGATTTTTCCAGGTCTAGATTCCGAGACTCACATGTCAACAACCAGAAGTTACCAAAGACATACGACTCTACAAAGACACGGAACACACAAGACACTTCAAATACACTGAAGAAGACCCAAACCGATCCCGACATATTCAGTTCAATGAAAACCGAGTTAAGGTATACCGATTACTTGTGTTATTGTTACTATAAAATACTCATTGACAAATGGTTGGATCTTTAGATCTTTTTAAACCTATGTCATGTGTTTCGATATGATTTTGAAAAAACTCTTGAGAAATTGTTGGATTTATGGATCCTAACATCTCTACTAATTGTAGTTTTGTTATATGGTCTGGATGCGTTACTTTTAATCCAACCGAGACCATTTAAACTAGTCTTGTTACTTTGGATTCTGTTGAGAATGGTAGGATCTCATTTTCAGACTTGGTCTTGTATCTATGTTGTTAATTATTTTGAACATCTGTATTGTCGAGGGAAAACCTCTGTAATCATTGGGAACTTTTGGGTCAGACCTATAATCGTTGTCGTTGAATTGGAGATCAATATATTTGAGGCTCGCCTCTTTTCATCAAAAAAAAAAAAAAGAATTATGCAATTTATCGGATCCATAAATACCGGTTTACATGTTGTGGATACTGATACAGACCCTGTTGAAATGGTTGCCATTTCTGTTTTTTTTCCAAAATTTCTTATATTTTCGTTTCTTTAATTTTTGAATTTCTTAGAATTGACACATGAATTTTGATAGTAAAACTGTTGGGCACAATAATCAAAAACTAAGAAAAATCAAATAAGTAAAAGTTATTGATACTTAGCTCCTTTACGATGGAAGTGATCGATTGACGAAACGGACGAGCTTTCCATATCTCCACAACATCAACAAGGCAAAAATTTTGGAAAAAAAGGGTGAGTCACGTGTTCAACAGATTTCCCTTAAGACATTAGCGCCCGAATACATTCAAGAGTGATACTATAGCCCTCACAGGACGGATATCTCTAGGATAAAACACCCTACCACACCTGCTACTATAAAATGTAGTAGATGCTCCACTTGAGCTTGGAAACTCCGAAAAACCATAAAGAAAATAATAGAAAATATTTTTCCCTTAGGGGTCTCTAAAAAATATAGAATCCCCTTTCCCATTGATTTTACAAAAGTAGTGAATTTGTTTATATAATTGACAAATACAACTTAAGAAAAAGAATTCCCCGATGTGGGACTAAAAGGTTTATATAGTCTCTTAAAACAACTAAAAAATGGAAACTCCACGATGTGGGACTAATAAGTTTCATTCACAAAGAAAACAATAAGTTAATTTTATTTACTTAAAAACCGTAAAATAAATATTGTTTCCACATGAATGAAAACATCAATAAACATGAAAATACAGATAGATCTTGATAAATCAACATCTCAATCTCACGACCCAAACAAGTTGAACAGATAGACGGATCGTGCAGGTGTTGAAATCATACTAGTCATTTCTATGTCATCTCCCTCACACAAAAGCGTGTTGACCCCAAGGTCATACTATGGATTGCATAAATCATAATAGTATAGAGAACTTTCATCTTTAGTTTCTCACATGTGAGACTAAAGGTTTCTTTCACCAAAGTGAAAAATCGTGAACTACTCAACCCTTAGTGACCCTTAGGTCCTAAGTTCCAATAATACCAAAACCATCAAAACAACATGAAACTCATTTTCTCAAAATGAATTAAATTTCGATAAAAAACAAAAATCATATAAAAAACGTAGGAAATACCATTTTAGGAAGAGGTGTCCATGAGGTCTTGAACCTTTGCTTAGTGAGATATTACCGGATTACTTGCTAGATACACTGTAATATGTCTTGAAATGCTAGCGTTTGATGTAATTCGTGATAACAAAAACGCAATGATATCTCCAAGGTTGCTTCCAAGATCGTGTCGTTGTTTCCGTTTTGGACCTGGAAATATCTTGTTTCTCATAATACTTTAGAGAATTAGCTCATATTCTCATATGAAGCGACCCACTTCCTCATTCAGATAGGTGACTTCCATCAAGAGTGTTTACTGCTGCACCCCACTTTAATCTTAAATTGAAAATATAGAACTCATTAAGACTTATTTAAAAGTCATCCTCCACATGCAGTCACACTATCACGTCTACACCATAGGGAAAGGACGGAGAATGAAATTCTATGATAGTATTTACCTTTACCCACCATAAATTAGTTGTCTCATTCGAAACCTTGATCTTGGGATCTCCAGTCAGCAAGGTTGAGTATCCTTCATGGAAAGTTTAATTGATGAGCTTAAGCCCCATCCCACTCGATGCAATTCTAACTATCTTTTTGGA
Organism: Papaver somniferum; assembly: GCF_003573695.1. Classification (NCBI taxonomy): domain Eukaryota; kingdom Viridiplantae; phylum Streptophyta; class Magnoliopsida; order Ranunculales; family Papaveraceae; genus Papaver; species Papaver somniferum. The sequence continues at coordinate 161,416,173 of NC_039360.1, read as the reverse complement.
CAAACCTTTCTTCAAAGGTTGCGCGATATTCTTCTTGGACTTTATCCAATCAATGGAAATAACGCCGACTGAGATTAGTTATTTTTTAGATTTAGCTATTATGGCTTGGCTAACACAATGTATAGATATAGGTGGCACGGGCCTATGCCAAA